>NC_090375.1:191822985-192045729 GCF_036365525.1 Heterodontus francisci | reverse complement strand
TCCCCCCCTCCCCCCTCCTCTTCCTCCCCTCCCCTCCTCTTCCTCCCCCTCCCCCCTCCTCTTCCTCCCCCTCCCCCCCTCCTCTTCCTCCCCCTCCCCCCCTCCTCTTCCTCCCCCTCCCCCCCCCCCTCCTCTTCCTCCCCCTCCCCTCCCCCCCTCCTCTTCCTCCCCCTCCCCTCCCCCCCTCCTCTTCCTCCCCCTCCCCTCCCCCCTCCTCTTCCTCCCCCTCCCCCCCTCCCTTCCTCCCCCTCCCCTTCCTCCCCCTCCCCTTCCCCCCCTCCCCCTCCCCCCTCCTCCCCCTCCCCCTCCCCCTCCTCTTCCTCCCCTCCCCCTCCCCCTCCCCCCCCTCCTCTTCCTCCCCCTCCCCCTCCCCTCCCCCCCTCCTCTCCTCCTCTTCCTCCCCCTCCCCCCCTCCTCTTCCTCCCCCTCCCCCCCCCTCCCCCTCCCCCCTCCTCTTCCTCCCCCTCCCCCCCCCCCTCCTCTTCCTCCCCCTCCCCCTCCCCCCCTCCTCTTCCTCCCCCTCCCCTCCCTCCCCCTCCTCTTCCTCCCCCTCCCCCCCCCCTCCTCTTCCTCCCCCTCCCCCCTTCCTCTTCCTCCCCTCCCCCCTCTCTTCCCTCCCCCCCCCCTCCTCTCCTCCCCCTCCCCTCCTCTTCCTCCCCTCCCCCCCCTCCTCTCCTCCCTCCCCCCCTCCTCTTCCTCCCCTCCCCCCCTCCTCTTCCTCCCCCTCCCCCCTCCTCTTCCTCCCCCTCCCCCCCCTCCTCTTCCTCCCCCTCCCCCCCCTCCCCCTCCCCCCTCCTCCCTCCTCCCCCTCCCCCCCTCCTCTTCCCCCTCCCCCCCCTCCTCTCCTCCCCCTCCCCCCTCCTCTTCCTCCCCTCCCCCCCCTCCTCTTCCTCCCCCTCCCCCCCCCCCTCCTCTTCCTCCCCCTCCCCCCCCCTCCTCTTCCTCCCCCTCCCCCCCCCTCCTCTTCCTCCCCCTCCCCTCCCCCCCTTCCTCTTCCTCCCCTCCCCCCCCTCCTCTTCCTCCCCTCCCCCCCCTCCTCTTCCTCCCCCTCCCCCCCTCCTCTTCTCCCCTCCCCCCTCCTCTTCCTCCCCTCCCCCCTCCTCTTCCTCCCCCTCCCCCCTCCTCTTCCTCCCCCTCCCCCTCTCTTCCTCCCCTCCCCCCCCTCCTCTTCCTCCCCTCCCCCCCCCTCCTCTTCCTCCCCCTCCCCCCCCCTCCTCTTCCTCCCCCTCCCCCCCCTCCTCTTCCTCCCCCTCCCCCCCCTCCCCCCCTCCTCTTCCTCCCCCTCCCCCTCCCCCCTCCTCTTCCTCCCCCTCCCCCCCTCCCCTCCTCTCCTCCCCCTCCCCCTCCCCCTCCCCCCCTCCTCTTCCTCCCCCTCCCCCCTCCTCTTCCTCCCCCTCCCCCCCTCCTCTTCCTCCCCCTCCCCCCCCTCCTCTTCCTCCCCTCCCCTCCCCCCCTCCTCTTCCTCCCCCTCCCCTCCCCCTTCCTCTTCTCCCCCTCCCCCCCCCCTCCTCTTCCTCCCCTCCCTCCCCCCCTCCTCTTCCTCCCCCTCCCCCCCCTCCTCTTCCTCCCCTCCCCCCCCTCCTCTTCCTCCCCTCCCCCCCCCTCCTCTTCCTCCCCCTCCCCCCCCCTCCTCTCCTCCCCCCCTCCTCTCTCCCCCTCCCCCTCCCCCTCCTCTTCCTCCCCCTCCCCCTCCCCCCTCCTCTTCCTCCCCCTCCCCCCCTCCCCCCTCCCCTCCCCCCTCCCTTCCTCCCCCTCCCCCCCCCCTCCCCCTCCCCCTCCCCCCCTCCTCTTCCTCCCCTCCCCCCCCTCCTCTTCCTCCCCCTCCCCCCCTCCTCTTCCCCTCCCCTCCCCCCCCCTCCTCTTCCTCCCCTCCCCCCCCCTCCTCTTCCTCCCCTCCCCCCCCCCTCCTCTTCCTCCCCCTCCCCCCCCTCCTCTTCCTCCCCTCCTACTCCCCCCCCCTCCTCTCCCTCCCCCTCCCCCCCCTCCTCTTCCTCCCCTCCCCCCCCCCTCACCCCTCCTCCTCCCTCCACCTCCCCTCCCCTCCTCTTCTCCCCCTCCCCCTCCCCCCCCTCCTCTCCTCCCCCTCCCCCCTCCTCTCCTCCCTCCCCCCTCTTCTCCCCTCCCCCCCCTCCTCTTCCTCCCCCTCCCCCCCTCCCTCCCCCCCCTCATCTCCCCCCCCCCCTCCTCTTCCTCCCCCTCCCCCCCTCCTCTCCTCCCCTCCCCACCCACTCTCATCCCCCCTCCTCTTCCTCCCTCCTCCCCTCCCCCTCCTCCACCCCTCCCCCCCCTCCCTTCCTCCCCCTCCCCCCCTCCTCTTCCTCCCCCTCCCCCCCCTCCTCTTCCTCCCCCTCCCCCCCTCCCTCCTCCCTCCCCCCCCTCCCTCACCTCCCCTCCTCTTCTTCTCCCCCTACCCCCCCCCTCCTCTTCCTCCCCCTCCACCCCCCTCCTCTTCCTCCCCCTCCCCCCCCTCCTCTTCCTCCCCCTCCCCCCCCCTCCTCTTCCTCCCCCTCCCCCCCCCTCCTCTTCCTCCCCCTCCCCCCCCTCCTCTTCCTCCCCCCCCCCCCTCCTCTTCCTCCCCCTCCCCCCCCTCCTCTTCCTCCCCCTCCCCCCCCCTCCTTCCTCCCCTCCCCCCCCCTCCTCTTCCTCCCCTCCCCACCCCTCACTCTTCTCCCCTCCCCCCCCCTCCTCTTCCTCCCCTCCCCCCCCCTCCTCCCTCCCCCCCCCTCCTTCCTCCCCCTCCCCCTCCACCTCCCCTCCCTCCCCCCACCCTCCCCCCTCCCCCCCCTCCCCTCCCCCTCCCCCCCTCCCTCTCCTCCCCCTCCCCCCTCCACTCCCCCCACCCCCCCACCTCTCCTCCCCCTCCCCCCACCCCTCCCCCTCCCCCCCTCACCCCCCCACCTCCCCACCCCCTCCCCCCCCTCCTCTTCCTCCCCCTCCCCCCCTCCTCATCCTCCCCCTCCCCCCCTCCTCTTCCTCCCCTCCCCCCCCTCCTCTTCCTCCCCCTCCCCCCTCCTCTTCCTCCCCTCCCCCCCCCTCTTCCTCCCCCTCCCCCCCTCCTTCCTCCCCCTCCCCCCCCCTCCTCTTCCTCCCCTCCCCCCCCCTCCTCTTCCTCCCCCTCCCCCCCCTCCACTTCCTCCCCTCCCCCCCCTCACTCCCCCTCCCTCCCCTCCTCCCCCTCCCCCCCCCTCCCCTCCCCCCCTCCCCCCCTCCCCCCCCCTCCCCTCCCCCCCTCCTCCCCCTCCCCTCCCTCCCCTCCCCCCCCTCCCCTCCTCCCCCCTCCCCCTCCCCTCCCACCCCCTCCCCCCCTCCCTCCCTCCCCTCCCCCCCTCCCCTCCCTCCCCCTCCCCTCCCCCCTCCTCCCCACCCCTCCCCCCCTCCTCTTCCTCCCCCTCCCCTCCCCCCCTCCTCTTCCTCCCCCTCCCCCCCCTCCTCTCCTCCCCCTCCCCCCCTCCTCTTCCTCCCCCTCCCCCCCTCCTCTTCCTCCCCCTCCCCCCCCTCCCCCCTCCCCCCTCCCCCTCCCCCCCTCCTCTTCCTCCCCCACCCCCCCCTCCTCTTCCTCCCCCTCCCCCCCCTCCTCTTCCTCCCCCTCCCCCCCCTCCTCTTCCTCCCCTCCCCCCCCTCCTCTCTCCCCTCCCCCCTCCTCTTCCTCCCCCTCCCCCCCCTCCTCTTCCTCCCCCTCCCCCCCCTCCTCTTCCTCCCTCCCCCCCTCCTCTTCTCCCCCTCCCCCCCCTCCTCTTCCTCCCCCTCCCCCCCCTCCTCTTCCTCCCCCTCCCCCCCTCCTCTTCCTCCCCCTCCCCCCCCTCCTCTTCCTCCCCCTCCCCCCCTCCTTCCTCCCCTCCCCCCCCTCCTCTTCCTCCCCTCCCCCCCTCCTCTTCCTCCCCCTCCCCCCCCTCCTCTTCCTCCCCCTCCCCCCCCTCCTCTTCCTCCCCTCCCCCCCTCCTCTCCTCCCCTCCCCCCTCCTCTTCCTCCCCTCCCCCCCCTCCTCTTCCTCCCCCTCCCCCCCCTCCTCTTCCTCCCCCTCCCCCCCTCCTCTCCCCCTCCCCCCCCTCCTCTTCCTCCCCCTCCCCCCCCCTCCTCCCCCTCCCCTCCTCTCCTCCCCCTCCCCCCCCCTCCTCTTCCTCCCCTCCCTCCCCTCCCCCCTCCTCTTCCTGCCCCTCCCCCCCTCCTCTTCCTCCCCCTCCTCTTCCTGCCCCTCCCCCCCCTCCTCTTCCTCCCCCTCCCCCCCCTCCTCTTCCTCCCCCTCCCCCCCTCCTCTTCCTCCCCCTCCCCCCCCTCCTCTTCCTCCCTCCCCCACCTCCTCTCCTCCCCCCTCTCCTCCCCCTCCCCCCCTCCTCTTCCTCCCCCCCCCTCCTCTTCCTCCCCCCTCCCCCCCTCCTCTTCCTCCCCCCTCCCCCCCCCTCCTCTTCCTCCCCCTCCCCCCCCTCCTCTTCCTCCCCTCCCCCCCCTCCTCTTCCTCCCCCTCCCCCCCTCCTCTTCCTCCCCCTCCCCCCCCTCCTCTTCCTCCCCCTACCCCCCCCTCCTCTTCCTCCCCCTCCCCCCCCTCCTCTTCCTCCCCCTCCCCCCCCTCCTCTTCCTCCCCCTCCCCCCCCTCCTCTTCCTCCCCCTCCCCCCCCTCCTCTTCCTCCCCCTCCCCCCCTCCTCTTCCTCCCCTCCCCCCCTCCTCTCTCTCCCCCCTCCCCCCCTCCTCTTCCTCCCCCTCCCCCCCCTCCTCTTCCTCCCCTCCCCCCCTCCTCTTCCTCCCCCTCCCCCCTCCTCTTCCTCCCCCTCCCCCCTCCTCTTCCTCCCCCTCCCCCCCTCCTCTTCCTCCCCCTCCCCCCCTCCTCTTCCTCCCCCTCCCCCCTCCCCTTCCTCCCCCTCTCCCCTTCCTCCCCCTCTCCCCTTCCTCCCCCTCTCCCCTTCCTCCCCCTCCCCCCCCTCCTCTTCCTCCCCCTCCCCCCCTCCTCTTCCTCCCCCTCCCCCCCTCCTCTTCCTCCCCCTCCCCCCCCCTCTTCCTCCCCCTCCCCCCCCCCTCTTCCTCCCCCTCCCCCCCCCCTCTTCCTCCCCCTCCCCCCCCCCTCTTCCTCCCCCTCCCCCCCTCCTCTTCCTCCCCCCCCTCCTCTTCCTCCCTCCTCCCCCCCCCCCCCTCCTCTTCCTGTCTTACCTCCTACTGTTCCCTCGATGAGCTGTCTCCTCCTGGGGCCTCACTGTCCTTAAGGTCCACACCTCTCTGGAGCACCATGTTATGGAGAGTGCAGCAGACCAGCGCAATGAAAGAGATACTTGTAGGAGGGCACCACCTGACCAATCCAGGTTCCGGAATCTCATCTTCAGAAGCCCAATGACTTGCTCAATTGTTTGCCTGCTGAGCAGGTGGCGTTGGTTATTTCGCCTCTGTGCCTCTGTCTGGGGCTGCTGTAGGGAAGCCAATAGCCATGTCTTCAAGGATTTCCCTTGTCCCCTTGGAGCCAGGCCTACACTTTGGGGAATGGAGTGAAATACCAAGGCAGCCTAGACTGGCGGAGGATGAAGGAGTAATGGCAACTGCCAGGAAAGCGAGCACACACATGGAGGAAGCTCTTGTTGTGGTAAGAAACCATTTGGTCATTCAGGCAGTAGAAGCCCTTCCTGGTGGTGGATCTCACTGGCCAGTCGCTGGGTGTCTTGATAGCCACATGGGTACAATCAATGATGCCCTGCACCAAGGGAATCTAGTGATGGAGGCTGAACCCAATGCCCTCTGTACCTGTGCAGGCCAATCTGTGTCAAAGTTGGTGTAGTCCCTGCCCTCCTGAAAATGGCATCCGTGACCTGCCTGATGGCATAATGAGCTGCCAACTGCGAGATGCCACCGAGGTCCACAGCTGATCCCTTGAACAGATTACATAGAAATTCAGGGTGACGGAGACCTTGATGGCTGCAGGTTGGGGACTGCCATGGGGGCCATGAGGCCTCAGGTCATTGTGGATCAGAGCACACAGGACCGAGACCATCTGCCTGGATAGGCGCAGCCTCCTACAAGCACTGGCAGGAAGCTGACTCTTGGTCTATGCACCTAATGTCTTGGGTAGCGCCTTCCTTCCCTTGTAGCCCCACCCGCCCCCGCTGTGCCCTGCCAACCCCAGCTGCCCCTATAATGCCAGCAGCCTCACATCCGTCTCCAGTTTCCTGCCACTTACCAATAGAAAAGCAAGTCTTTCATCTGCAGTAATGGCCACTCTGTGGCACATTTGGAGCAGCTGAGCTTTATTTTGGACCTCTGCATAATGTTAATCAGCCCTTCCCAGAGCCCTCATGGCCCCCCGCATTGTTCACGTCCTCTAAACCCTGCCGTGGTCCAGACCTGGCATTTTCCCCGTGCCCTTCCTTTGAAATCAGAAACTGCTGCTGACAAGCCTGTTACTGAGCTCCTCAATGAGCTCAACTGGTGGTTAATTGGAGGCGGCGGGCTTCCCGTTCCCTCCTTCCCGGCATCCCTTTAAAAATAGCTTTGCGTTCCAGAGGCAGCAGGATCCGGAATGTAGTTTTCAAATTGCACGCGCACCTATGTCCGCCTCCAATGGGCTTTGAAAACCCGGCCCCTTGTCCTTTTTCCCTTTCAGTCTCTTTTTCCAAACAGCATATCTGACTTCCACATGTAGAACGACTGGCCCAGACTCTGCTCTGATGTGCCCCTGGGTAATATAGGCTCCTGGCATTGTCTACGCTCACCTATGATAACTGGCCGTTTGGCTAAGGTACCAAAGGACTACGAGCACCTCTGGAGTCCAAAGCCAGCCACGAATGCAGTGGCCTCAAGAAAGAAAGTGAAAGCAAAACATACTTGGAATTGTAGAAACTTAAGAGCACAGAGGGAGGCCATTTGGCCTGTGGTGCATGTGCAGGCTCTTTGAAATAGCAATTGTACTTAGTCCCATGTCCCCGGTTTTTGTCCATAACCCTGTAAATTCCTCATCCTCAGGTACCTGTCCAACTACCCTTTAAAATTATTAATGGAATAAGCTTCCACCACCTTTTACAGGTCGAGTGTTCGAGATCCGGACAACTCAGTGAAAACATTTCTCCTGTGCTCCCCTCTAGATTTTTGCCAATGATTTTAAATCTCTGACCTCTGGATATTAACCCACTCCCCAGCGGGAATAGTTTTTCTTTGTCTACTCTATAAAAAAAACCTCTATTAGGTCCCTTCTTAACCTTCTCTGTTCCGAGGAGAACAGTCCTCACTTTTCCAACCTCTCCTCATAACTGAAGTCCCTCATTCCCTGGGAACTTCCTGGGAAACCTCCTTTGTACCCTTTCTAAGACCTTTACATCTTTCCTGAAGTGTGGTGCCCAGAATGTTTCAACTTCCACCATTTGATTTAGAAAGAAAAAAATGCCAAATATTTAAGAAAAGAGTGTTAACATCGATATTAAAATATGTTCTTCAGTGAAGAAAATGTGTGGAAGCTTTGTGAATACATAAAGGACAGAAGACAACACCTTTTGGAAGAATGGTATGCTGTTTTTATATCAAACGACCAAAAGATGGTAAGTGCATTTTCTTATTCTGAGGTACAAGAATTTTACGGAATTCCCTTTTTTTTTCATCGTAAAAGCTTAATTATCACCACCGAATAGAGTTATTAATTTTCAGGCACCAAAGCGGAATATTTGCTGAAAAGCAGCATGCTCGCTCAGCGCTGCACGGATTTTATGCTCGAGTCTCTGGAGTGGGACTTGAACACGTAACCTTCTGACTCCGAGGCATGAGTGCTACTCACCTAGCCAAAACTGACACCGGACTGAGTGCACATAGAAACTGAACAATTCTAATTGGAACAAAAGTTTCAAATTAAATATGTTGTTGGAATGATAGTAATTCTTCCAGTGAATTAATTTTTGATAGCTTGTAGAAATAACCGACAGGGGGTACAGTACCTGAGCATATTAGATGGAGCATAAATGGGGAGAAATGTGAAATTGTCCACTTTGTAAGGAAGAATATTATTTAAAAGTTGAGAGCCTGGTAAATGTTGATATTCAGAGGGATTTGGGGGTGCCTCGACACAAATCACAGAAATTTAACATGCAGGGTACAGCAAGTAATTAGAAAGGCAAATGGTAGGTTGGCCATTATTGCGGGGGTGGGGGGGGTGGAAGAGATAAGAGTAAGGAAGTCTTGCTGCAATTATATAGAGCTTTGGAAAGATACACCTGGAGTACTGTGTACAATTTGGGTGTCCTTGTCCAAGGAAGTATATACTTGCCTTGGAGGCGGTACAAAGATTGGTTCCAGGTATAAGAGGGCTGTCCTATGAGGAGAGATTAAGTAGAATGGCCTATACTTTCTGGAGTTTAGAAGAATGAGAGGTGGTCTTAGGAACGTAGAAACATAGGAACAAGAGTAGGCCATTCAGCCTGTCGAGCCTACTCTGACATTCAATTAGATCATGGCTAATCATCTACCTCAACACCACTTTCCCACGCTATCCCCATATCCCAAATAATTTTTAATAAACGTGTTGAAATGTATACAATTCTAAAAGGACAAGACAGGCTGTTTCCCCTGAATGGGGAGTCTAGAACCAGGGGTAATAAAAACAGAAAGTGCTGGAAATACCCAGCAGGTCTGGCAGCATCTGTGGAGAGAGGGCGGCACAGTGGTTAGCACCGCAGCCTCACAGCTCCAGCGACCCGGGTTCAGTTCTGGGTACTGCCTGTGTGGAGTTTGCAAGTTCTCCCTGTGTCTGCGTGGGTTTCCTCCGGGTGCTCTGGTTTCCTCCCACATGCCAAAGACTTGCTGGTTGATAGGTTAATTGGCCATTAGCAATTGCCCCTAGTATAGGTAGGTGGTAGGGAAATGTGGGGATGTGGTAGGAATATGGAATTAGTGTAGGATTAGTATAAATGGGTGGTTGATGGTCGGCACAGACTCGGTGGGCCGAAGGGCCTGTTTCAGTGCTGTACCTCTAAACTAAACTAAACTAAGGAGCAGAGTTAACATTTCAGCTCTGTGACTTATAACTAGGGGTCATAGTCTCAGGGTAAGGGACCAGCCATTTAGAACTGAGATAAGGAGAAATTTCTTCATTCAGGGGGTTGTGAATCTTTGGAGTTCTCTACCCCAAAGAGCTGTGGATACTCAGTCATTGAATATATTTAAGACTGAGATCTATAGATTTTTGGATATTAAGGGATATGGAGATAGTGTAGGAGGGTTGAGTTCAGGTAAAAGATCAGCCCTGATCTGATTGAATGGCGGAGCTGGCTCAGCAGGCTATATGGCCTACTCCAGCTCCTATTTTTTATGTTTGTTTTCACCACAATGGGGAAGAACAGCTTTAAATGGGTTTCTTCTCAGCAGCGAAGGTTCAAGAATCCCCTTTGACCAAGATTTTGATCAGCTGACCTAACATCTCTTTATGTGTCTCGATGTCATTTTGTTTTATAATGCTCCTGTGAAGTGCCTCGGGATGTTTTATTACATTAAAAACACGATGGAAATACAAGTTGTTGTTGATCCTGTTTTTTTTTTAAATACGGGAATATAGTACAAAAACAAGGAAGTTATGCTAAACCTTTTATAAATCCCTGATTAGTCCTCAGATGGAGTTTTGTGTGTCTGATTCTGGGCTCCACACTTCAGGAAGGATGTCAAGGCCCTGGCAAGGTTGCAGGGGAGATTTACTAGATTGGTACCAGGGACGAGGGATTTCAGTTATGTGGAGAGACTGGAGAAACTAGAATTGTTCTCTTAAGAGCAGAGAAGCAGTGCGTTGTGATCTGGAATGCCTGAAAGGGTGATGGAAACAGATTCAATAGTAACTTTCAAAAGGGAATAGGATAAATACTTGAAAAGGAAACATTTGTAGTGATACGGGGAAAGAGCGGGGTGTGGAACTAATTGGATAGCTCCTTCAAAGAGCTGGCACAGACAGGATGGGCCAAATGGCCTCCTTCTGTGCTGTAAGATTCTCTGAATTTGTACACTACACATTCACTGGACTCTGTTTGCCTATGTATCGCATTAGCAACATCAAGTACGGATAACAGAGTGAGATTGAGGAACATGGGAAGATAGGAACAGGAGTAGGCCATTCAGCCCCTCGAGCCTGTCCCACCATTCAGTGAGATCATGGTTTATCCGCAGCCAGGAGCAAACATCACAATGTTAATGTTCCATAGTATAGCTCACAAGTGCTCCATTTGCGGTTGGCTGATTTGACATGGACCAGAGATTGAATCTGGGATAAGCATGTTTCGAAAGGCTCATTCTCACACTGTACATTGCAGCTCCCCACTGAACCACCAGAGGGTTCCCCAGCTTAACCCCTTCTCTCTCAATTGCATTATTGAAATGTACAAGCAGGAATGACCTGATCACTGCCTCACTGACATGATACAGTAATTAAAGAAAATAGTCACATTGAAGGCTTGGGTAAAGACTGTGGAAGAACCTTTTTTTTTTGGCTAACTTCCATTTTGTTTTTATTTACTCCATTGCTGCAAAGGTGCCCATCTGGAGTCAGCAATCTGGCAATGGAGATCAGCCAGTAATCTGGGTAAGTGATTCCTTTGTTAATCAATATTTATATCTACACTTTCAACTGCAAATTATTTTTTCATTTTAAAAAAAACTGTATTGCCATTTTGCTGGCTCATTCTATTATAGAATCTTACGGCGCAGTGGTTAGCACCGCAGCCTCACAGCTCCAGCGACCCGGGTTCAATTCTGGGTACTGCCTGTGTGGAGTTTGCAAGTTCTCCCTGTGTCTGCGTGGGTTTCCTCTGAGTGTTCCGGTTTCCTCCCACAGCCAAAAGACTTGCAGGTTGATAGGTAAATTGGCCATTATAAATTGCCACTAGTGTAGGTGGGAGGGGAATATAGGGACAGGTGAGGATGTGGTAGGAATATGGGATTAGTTTAGGATTAGTATAAATGGGTGGTTAATGGTCGGCACAGACTCGGTGGGCCGAAGGGCCTGTTTCAGTGCTGTATATCTAAATCTAAAAAAAAATCTAGAAGGAGGCCATTTAGCCCCTCATGTCTGTGCTGGCTCTTTGAAAGAGCTATCCAATTAGTCCCACACTCCATCCTTTCTCCCATAATCCTCATCAAGTACATGTCCAATTGCCTTTTGAAAGTTCCTATGCAATCTGATTCTACCCCTCTTTCAGATGGCGCGTTCTAGCTGTGTGAAAACATTTCTCCTGTAGGTCTTTTGACAATTAAGATCAATGACTTCTGGTTACCACTTGCCAGAGGAAACAGTTTGTCTCGACTTGTTCTGTCAAACCCCTCATAATCTTCTCCTCTTAACCTTCTCGAAGGAGAACAATTCCAGCTTCTCCAAACTCTCCACATAACTTTGCAAATATTTGCTTATGTCCTTGAGTTCCATTGTTGATTACACAAGTGAACTTAAAAACTTGTCAATTATTAAAACATTAAGAGCTTTCTCCTCCGGCCACACAATGGAAAGATGTAAAGGAATCTGAGTGTACACTCTGGCTACAAAGTGTCACACTGAAAGACCGAATATTTTAGGCTAGTTTTTTTAAGGTATAAATTTATACAGAAGCGACCACGATAGGTTGTATTTTTATAGTGCCTTTTTAGTGTAGAAAAATGCCCCCACAAAAGCATAATCAGACAAAAACCAGTGCCAAGTGAAGAAAGAGGTTTTAGGAGGGGTGATTAAAGGCTTGGTGGGCTTTAAAAAGGGTCTTAAAGAAGGTGAAGACGATGGAGAGATTTAGGGAGGGAATTGCAGAGTTTAAGGCTGAGACGGCTGAAGATAAGACCACCAATGGAGGGTGAGAGAAGCACAGGATGTACAAGAAGCTATAGCTAGAGGAATGTGGAGTTCTGGGGTGATGGTGGAACTGGAGAAAGTTACAAATGTAGGGAGGAGTGAGGCCATTAAAGAATTCAAACAGGTGGGTTAGAATTTTAAATTTGAACCGTTGTACTGGGAGTAACTATAGGTCAGCGAGTACAGAGTGATAGGTAAATTGGAGTAACTTGCTTCTCATCCTAGACTAGATGGTGGACAAGCAGTTGGACAACCCAGGGCAGTGGAAGGATTAAGACAGATGGTGGAGAGGTAGAGCTGAGACAACATACATGTAGATGATTTTAATGTTACCAAGGAGCAGCATGCAAATGAGGAAAAGGAAGGGAGCAAGTATGGATTCTAGGAACATGGGAGCAGGAGTCGGCCATTCAGCCTACTATATCCTATCTATATCCACCCTGATACACCCTTTAAGAATTTTGTAAGTTTCAATGTGATCACCACTCATTCTTTGAAACTCTGAAGAATACAGGCCCAGTTTCTGCAATCTATCATAAGGCAAACCTGCCATTCCAGGGATTAGTCTGGTGAACCTCCATTGCACTCCCTCTATGACAAGTATGTCCTTCCTTAAATGAGGCGTGGAGGGAGTGCTGGATTGGGAGGAGAAGACTTGCTGGTGATGGCAATTGAATAGTTAAGACTTGAACCAATTGAGAGCAGTCCCACTGAGCTGGATGATGGAGCAGAAGCATTGGAGGAGTATGGTGTGGTCAATCACGTCAAAGGCGGCAGAGAGGTCGAGAATGATGAGGGCAGAGGGAGTACGCCATAGTTGCAGGGGGTGCCATTTGTTGACTTTGTTAAGGGTGGTTTCAGTGCTGTGGTGGGGCAAAGTCCAATTCGGTGACATCCAGCCGTGAAGTTGTGGGAAAAATGGGCACGGATTTGGGAGGTGACAAAACATTCAAGGATCTTGGAGTGGAAAGGGAGGTCAGAGGCGGAGCGGTAGTTTGCCAAGTTGAATAAACCAGCATATAAAATAGTAATGCAGTGCTCAACACTCACCAATAATTTAAACTGTTTTCTGAAGTGCAAATAAGAAAGTGATTCAGAATTCTTCATGGTCATTTTCAGAGACTTTTAACAGGATCTTGGAGTAGCATAAAATAGAATTCCACCTTGTGTGACGTAACTCTGGGTTGGCTACGTGAATTGAGAACATGGCCAGATTCCTGCTGATTTCAACCCATAATCTAAGCTGACACTCCAGACACGAATAGTAAACAAGAGCTTCTATTCTTTACCTACCTAAAATTCATATGCAAAGATATGGACATATTTTACAACAAGAGGTTAGATGGATTCCATGTCCGTCACACTGAGGTCCCATCTGCCTGTTCAGGTCAAAGAAGAGTGGACAGTTCTCGCAGCGTCCTGGCTAACATTCCGCCCTCAATCAGTAACAACAACTTGCATTTATTCGACATAGTAAAACATCCCAAGGTGCTTCACAGGAGTATTAACAGATAAAAATTGACACTTGGGACACATGAGATATTTGAACAGGTGATCAAAAGGTTAGTCAAAGAGGTAGGTTTTAAGAAGCATCTTAAAGGAGGACAGAGAGGCAGAGAGATTTAGGGAGGGTATTCCAGCATTTAGGGCCCAGGCACCTGAAGGCATAGCGGCAAATGGTGGTGCAATTAAAATCAGGGATGTTCAAGAGGCCAGAACTGGAGGAGTGCAGAGAATCTTACAGGGTTGCAGGACTGAAGGAGATTACAGAGTTAGGGAGGGGTGAGGCCGTGGAGACATTTGAACACAAGAATGAGAATCGAGGTGTTGCAGGACGAGGAGCCAGTGTAGGTCAGTGGGCACAGGGGGTGATGGGTGAGTGGAACCTGGTGCCAGTTAGGATACGGGCAGCAGGTACCGCCTAAGAGAAGATTGTCTAGTCATTCATCTTGTAGCTATATGTCGTTTTTGGCAACAGAACAACTGCTGCATTTTCTTGTGTAACAATTGTGACTTTTAATTCAGTTACTAATTGTACAAAAGCTATGGGATATTTTGATGTGAGAAGCACCAGTCAAGTACAAATGGTACAGTGGTATATAATTATTTATAAATTAATAATAGCATTTATAGTTTGTTTGTAATCTGTCATCCGCTAGTGCAAACATCACAATGATTATGTATTTTAAACCAGGATTACCATGTTATCCTACTTCATGATTGTGGAGGACAGCACTGTGAGGTCTATGACCTGGATACAACACTACCATTTCCATGTCCTTTCGATATTTATGTGAAAGAAGCCTTCAGATCGGAAGATCTCATCAGACCAGCTTTCAGAAGGTGAGGAAAGCTGTCGTTCAGGAGATATTCCTCCTATTAATTCTTCGCAACTTTTCAGTGGTTAGAATTACTAATTACAGACGGAACAAAACAGAAAGTGCTGGAAATACTGGAACTGTCTGCCTGAGCTGCTGAGTAGAGTCATAGAGAGAAACAGCACTGAAACAGGCCCTTCGGCCCACCAAGTCCGTGCCGACCATCAACCACCCATTTATACTAATCCTGTATTAATCCCATTTTCCCTCTCACATCCCCACCTTACCTCAATTCTCCTACCACCTACCTACACTAGGGGCAATTTTTACAATGGCCAATTTACCTATCAACCTGCAAGTCTTTGGCATGTGGGAGGAAAGAGTATTTCCAGTGTTTTCTGTTTGTGTTTCAGATTTCCAGCATCTGCAGGATTTTATTTTCTAATTACAGAGGGAATCAGCTGGGAAACTCCATAGTCTACAAATTAGAGCCAGACCTTTCAGGAGTGAAATTAGGAAACACTCAAAGGGTGGTAAAAGTCTCGAACTCTTTTGCAAATTGCAATTGATGCTAGATCAATGTAAATTTTAAATCTGAGATTGCTAGATTCTGGTTAATCAAAGGTGCGAAGAGATATGGGGCGAAGGCAGGTATATGGAGTTAGGTCACAGATCAGCCGTCATCTCATTGAATGATGAAATGGGCTCGGGGGGCTGAATGGCCCTCATGTTCCGATATTCCTATGAGCAAGGAGAGGGTTGTGCTTGGTTGCTGTGTGACCCATGCCTAAATAACTGACTAACGCCATCTGTCTAGGCCTACATGTGAAAGAGTGGCTATTTGGAGAGGATACTGTTGGATGCCATGGCCTCAGGCGATCAAACTATACTGCAGCAAGGAATCGGTGCCATCCTAGGAAGAGGAGGCGAGAAAATTAGAAGATGATAAAAAGGAAACTGAATCATGAGAAAGATTTGCATTTGTATAGCGTCTTTCAGGACCTCAGGATGCCCCAAAGTGCTTTACAGCCAATTAAGTACTTTTGAAATGTAGTCACTGTTGTAATGTAGGAAACGTCTCAGCCAATTTGCACACAGCAAGCTCCCACAAACAGCAATGTGATAATGATCAGGTGATCTTGGTTGAGGGATTTAGTACTGGCCAGGACAAAGAGTAGAATTCTTCAAATAATGGAGTCCTTTGTAAGAGGGCAGACGGGGCCTCAGTTTAACATTTCATCCAAAAAGGCAGCACCTCTGACATTGCAGCACTCCCTCAGTACTGCAGTGGAAGCACCAGCCTAGATTTTTGTTCTCAAGTCTCTGGAGTGGGACTTGAACTGAGAACCTTCAGGCTCCAAGGTGAGCGTGCTACCCGCTGAGCCACAGCTGACATGGGTTTAGGCAACCAACAAGATGAAAGCAGAAAAGAATGATGAAAGGAGAGGGATGAGGGAAAGAAGGAAAACAGGGTTACCTCCAACCAGCAACAGCTTCTGCCACCTTTCCATTGAGTGACACTCTCGCTGCCCCTCTTATTTTTCCACTTTTTTTGCTGCTCCCCCAGTCCGTGCAACATTTTACCCCTCACGGCTCCCAAGAGTGTGAAGACTGGAGCTAAGATGAGAGAGTATAACGGACTGGACTCCTCCACAGCCTTATCAATTCACCTCCGTGTCTGGAGACCCAATTTGATTCTGAGATGTCAGTTGCCCCCGTTTTCCATCACTCCAACCTGTCCACAGTGAATCAACCCAGAAATAGCAATTAGTTTCAAATAAAAACAAGAAATGCTGGAAATACTCAGCAGGTCTGGCAGCATCTGTGGAGTGAGAGATAGAGTTAACGTTTCAGGTCAGTGACTCCCCTTCAGAATTAGCAATTCGTTTCCTTTTGTTAAGAGTTCTATGGACCTACAATCCGATGGAGGGAAATATTTGGGAGGAAAAGATTAGGGAAGCAAGTGGCAGGAAAGTATAATTCAGCAAATCATATTGTTGTTCTTGTTCAGGAAAATGAGAGTGCTAAGAGCGGATCTATACCTGAAGACATTCGCTTCAGATCGGTCTCATATGAAAGATGCTAACGGAATGTGGCGCGCGACTCCTCCAACATATCCTTGTATTCAAACAGCAGGTCAGTGAAATAAAGTGTGTTTGGAACTTTAAAACACTATGCTCCAAAAACAGATAAAGCATGTTTTCAAATGTAATTAAAAGTTTGGACTGGGCTCGTGTGTGTAATGTGACGTGTCCCTGGAGCATTGTAATTTTATTCGTTTATGGGTTATGGGTCACTGGCAAGACCAGCATTTATTGCCCATCCCTAATGGTGTGTGACTTGGAGGGGAACTTGCATGTGGTGGTGTTCCCATGCGCCTGCTGCCCTTGTCCTTCTAGGTGGTAGAGGTCACAGGTTTCGAAGCCTTGGTGCATTGCTGCAGTGCATCTTGTAAATGGTACGCACTGCTGCCACAGTGCATCAGTGGTAAAGGGAGTGAATGTTGAAGGTGATGGATGCGGTGCCAATCAAGTGGGCTACTTTGTCCTGGATGTAGTTTCTTGAGTGTTGTTGGAGCTGCACCCATCCAGGCAAGCGGAGAGCATTCCATCACACTCCTGACTTGTGCTTTGCAAATGGTGGACAAGCTTTGGGAGTCAGGAGGTGAGTTATTTGCTGCAGAATTCCCAGCCTCTGACTTGCTCTTGTAGCCACGGTATTTATAAAGCTGGTCAGTTAAGTTTCTGGTCAACGGTAACCCCCAGGATGTTAATGGTGTGTCCTTGGGGCAACGTTATGTACCCGTGGGGCTGTTCATGCGGTGACATGTTTGGAAGGGCCGAAGGAATGCTGATTGTTTCATATTTCAGAATAAAAAGCACTTTGAAACTGAGGTTAAGGGGAGATTTAATGGAGGCGTTCAAAAGTATGACTGGTTTTGATAAATGAGGAAATTGTTTCCAGTGGTAGGAGGGTCATTAAGATAGAGTGTTTCCTATTTTGGTGCCTCGTCTTTTTAAAACTTGCATCTTCTAAACTTTTGTGTCTCTGGTTCAAATCTAGAGGCAAAGATGAACCTGGATGATTTTATCAGTATGAGTCCTGCTGTCGGATGGGGTGATGTCTATGCCCTTCCAGAATTTGTCCAACAATTTGGAAGTTCAAAGTTATAATATTTGGAAGAAAGTCTGTTCGAAGTTTCCAGTTTCAATCCTTGCCCTGCGAGAAGAACCGCATAAGAGAGACATAATTAACTTGCAAGAAGCAATTTTGAGTGTTCGAAGTGTGCAAAAAAAACAAACAAAATGGACAGTGAAAAGCACTCAAGACAGCAGGAATGCAGCAGAGAGAGTTAGCCACAAAAGAAAATCGAATTCAGACTATTGACACTGGAATTGGTGATTCTACAGAGACTCCCAGATTGAAAACATTGCCCAAGAATGAACCCTGAGTGTAAAAGGGAGAGAATGTGATGAACTATTTCCTACTATAGATGCTGTATCTTTACCGGTCGAACACATCATAGCGCAGCTTTTTCCTTCGTGCACTGATATCACAAGAGTAAGGGACACTTGGTCAGTGTGGAACCTGCAAAATATTGTTATTCCACAATGCAAAATAGTTCAATAAAACTGTAACTTTTTAAGGCTGAACAATTGTTTTTTGCTACATTAATGTATGTCAGGTAGCTTTTGCCTGCATTGTGTTGCAAGGGGTTGACATGATGTGATTAATCATGCAGTGAAGTTGAAGGTGCTTATGAAAGTCACCTGAATCATTCGGTGCGTTGCCAAGTTGTACCCGACTCTGAAGTAGCTGTTGGGATCATAGGATAGTTACAGCACAGAAGGAGGTCATTCGGCCCATTGTGTCCGTGCCAGCTCTCTGCAAGAGCAATTTAGCTTGTCCCACTCCCATGCCCTTTCCCTGTGGCCGCTGCAAATTTTTTCTCTTCAGCTGCTTTCCCAATTCCCTTTTGAAAGTCACGATTGGATCTGTCTCTACCGCACTCTCAGGCAGTGCATTCCAGATCATAACCAGTCGCTGTGTAAAAAAAAAGTTTTTCCTCATGTTGCCTCCGGTTCTTTCACCAACCTCTTAAATCGGTGTCCTCTGGTTCATGACCTTTCCGCCAAAGGGAACAGTTTCTCCCTGTCTACTCTGTCCAGACCCCTCATGATTTTTAACACCTCTGTCAAATCTCCTGTCAACCTGCTCTTCTCTACGGAGAACAGGCACATCTTCTCCAAACTATCCACTTTAATTGCTTCTGATACACAGACAGGTAATGATTTTGGGCTGGAACTGCCAGCCCAGCAGATTGGAGACTAATGCAAAATTCCGCAGCAGTAGGGAAATGGGTGTTGGCCTTCTCATTGCAACTGAGCTGTTCAGTTGTAGTGGTGCATAGACAAGGGAGGCAAGAGACAACTTTGCAGGAAGGCAAGACAATCTGAGGAAGAGTGACCTTCAGGCTACATCACAGTCTCTTAGAGAGCGGGTGAAGAGGAGCAGCTCCAAAATTTGGTCTTCGGCTAGAGGTGTTCAGGTGGCCTTAGACGAACCAACAAGAAAATGAAAAAACTCAGCAATTTCTGATCCTATTTCTTTATTTTGTTAAATATGTTTGGCCGAAGACTCTATTTGATCCTGGTTCCTCAAATCCCTCCTTTAACTGCCTCTTCTTCAGTCTGTATAGTAAGAGTCATCAGGCTTTTTTATGATGGTTATCACAGCTAATTCTGATCCTGCCTTCACCCAATCTCTACGGAAGTACAATTCCAGTGAGATTACCAGATACTGAGAAGGAGAGGGATCCTTGGCTGGTTTCCCTGGCCTGCCCTCACTGCCACATCACTGACATTTAGATGTCAACCATGTCTCTGATTCAGAAAGTCCCACTCCCGAGACCTGAGCACAAAAATCAAGGCTAATGCTCCCAGTGCAGTACAGAAAGATTGCTGCAGTGGCGGTGGTGCCATCTTTCAGATGAGATACTAAACTGATGTCCTCTTGGGGGGATGTAACACTATTCAAAGTATAGTGTTCTTTTAAAAGAACGAGTCCTCTCCAGTGTCCCGGCCAATATTGTCCTAGGGCTAATCCAATTATTTTTCTTTAAAGCTTGATATGATATCTGCGGGCTAGAGAAGATGTAAATGTTTACTTGTCAAGTGACACTGTCCTTAAGAGGTTCCATTGTGTCTCTGAACTTGGTGGCTTTAACAGCTTTCTACTCAGGCCCCTTTGTCTGGTACATAAACCACAAACCTTTTCACCATATCACCTGGTCAATTTTGGCTGTGTCTGAAGGCTTCCAAAGCTTAGTGTAGAAGGTAAAAATCTCATTGATGTACACACGTCTTACCGGAAAATTAATTAAAGCCATTGTCCTTAATAAATTTTTGGGGGGGAGGGTGGGAACTGAAAAATATATTCTTAACTCTTTTGAACTGATTTAAGATTTTGTAGATTTTACTTGTAAATATTTGTACAGGTATGTAAGTTTCCCTCTGTTTCTTGCTTCAGTGTATTCCTAATTCGCACAAATAAATTCGACTTGTGGTTTTAGCCTGAAAGATAAGGTTTAACATCTCATCTGAAAGATGGCACCTCCGACAGTGCAGCATTCCCTCACTGGAGTGAGAGCTGGATTTTTGTGCTCGAGTCTTTGGAGTAAGTCTTGAATCCACAACTTTCTAACTCGAAGGTGAGAGCAATACCCAGCGAGCCACAGCTGACACAATGTTGATATAAAGTGGGCATAAAAGAGAAAGAGCAGCAGTATGCACTTGTACTGGCAGAGAAACATTTAATGACTAAGGGACTCCTGTTGAAACATCTGTGCAGAATAATTTTCTCATGTCTAATATGATACCAAATGTTGAAGGCAGTTTCTTAAGGGCTTTTGAATTTTAAGTAGATCTCTGTACATGGAATTAAGAGTGGACAGAAAGGCTAGTACCTTCAAGCAACAGAGGTCACCTATTGCTTGACAAAACAGCTCTGACTCAGTTGGTTGCACTCTTGCCTCTGAGTGAGAAGGTTGTGGGTTCAGATCCCACTTAAGAGAGTTAAGTAGAAAAATCTACACTGGCAGTCTAGTGTAGAACTGAGGGAGTGCTGCACCATCAGATGAGACATTAAACTAAGACTTTGTCTGCTCTCTGAGGTATGTGTAAAAGATCCAATGACGCTACTTCAAAGAAGAGCAGGGGAGTTATCCTCAGTGTCCTGACCAATATTTATCCCTCAATCAACATCAGATTATCCGGTCGTTATTACATTGTTGATTATGGGAGCTTGCTGTGTGCAAATTGGCTTCTGTGTTTCTTACATTACAACAGTGACTACACTTCAAAAGTACTTCATTGGCTGTATAAAGTGCTTTGGGACATCCAGTGGTTGTGAAGGGTGCAATATAAATGCAAGCCTTACTTTAAAAGTGAAGCACATGGCCAGAGAAATTGTTTGTGCATCCTGCTGAGGGCACTACAATTCCCTGGAAGACAAACCTCCCTCCCCCTTCTCCCTCCTCATCACTCCTATTATGACTACAAGTCATATGTGTCAGGTGAAAGTTAAGTGAACTGCACTTGGATTATCGAGTAGCAGTAAGGAATTTTGGATTGTGCAGCTGTCTGCTATTTGAAGCCGTGCCATGTTCTGGAGATTTCACTTGTTGCAATCCGGCCGCTACCCTTTCAAGTAAACAGTTTATAAAGCTGCAAGCAATACAACAAAAACAGCTTGCTCCTGTCTTCTGTTTCACAGTGTGTCTCAGAATTAAGGAATACTCTGGAACAAGGTTGTAAAGTGGGAGTAATCCAAGAATATTCATGGGAAAAATGACCTTTTTGTTTTATATCCATTCTTGGGATGTGGGCATCACTGGCAAGGCCAGAATTTATTGCCCATTCCAAATTGCCCTTCAGAAGTTGGCAGTGAGCCACCTTCTTGAACCGCTTCAGTCCACGTGGGGTAGGTACACCCACAGCGCTGTTAGGGAGGGAGTTCCAGGGTTTTGACCCAGCGACAGTGAAGGAATGGTGATATATTTCAAAATCAGAATGGTGTTCCCATGAACCTTTTCATATATTCATTCTTGGGATGTGCATGTTGTTGGCAAACGCTGACATTTATTGCCCACCCCTAGTTGCCCTTGTGAAGGTGGTGGTGAGCAGCTGCCTTGAAATGCAACTGAGTGGCTTGCTCGGCCGCTTCAGAGGACCATTAAGAATCAAGCATGTTGTGTATGGGATTGGAGTCACGTAAAGGCCAGACCGGACAATGACAGCAGGTTTCCTTCCCTAAAGGGGCACTACTGAATCAGCTGGGTTTTGAATGTGCTTCCACCTGCTTTTGGTCTTTTCCAAATAATTCCCCTATTGTTTTTAAAAGCATTTTGGGTTTCCAGTGTGGCTTAGTTGGTAAGTATTTACAGAATGGGAAATTGGAAAATAAGTGTGAGGTGGTACGTTTTGGTAGGAGAAATAAGGGAGCCACATATTCCTTGGAAAGTAAAAGTCTTAATGGGGTAGAGGAACAGAGAGATGTAGGGTACAGATTCCCAAATCATTAAAAGTAGCACTGCAAGTTAATAAGGCCATAAAAAGTGCAACAAAGCACTGAGGTTCATTTCTATAGGAATAGAATTGAAAAGTAGGGACGCTTTAAACTTGTATATAGCCTTGGTTAGACCGCAGGTGGAGTACTGTTTACACTGCCGGCCTCCATATTACAAAAAGGATTTGGAGGTACTAGAGCAGGTGCAAAAATGATTCACGGATGATAATCAGAACTGAGATGTCATAGCTATTAGGAAAGACTGGCTGGGACTCTTCTCCAGAATAGACAAAGCTGATGGGTGATCTAATAGAGGTCTTTTCAATTATAAAGCGAATTGATAGGGCTTGGGGGTCCAAAGAAATGACCACCAATGTTGGGGCAAAGGAAGTGGAAAATGCACGAGAGATCAGAATTGGAGGGGAGATGAGGATCATTTTCTTTTTACACAGCCAGTTATTATGATCTGGAATGAACTATTTGAATGGGTGGTAAAAGCAGATTCAATAATAAATTTTAAAAGGGAATTAGATAAATATTTTAAAAAGATAGATGTGCAGGCAAAGGAGGAAGAGCTGGTCTCTTTCAAAGAGCTGGTACAAGCACAAAGGGCCGAATGGCCTCCTTCTGTACTTTATGATTCTGTGAATCTAGTTTGGGGGATTTTGAAGCTGTTCATAAACTGCTTAAGAGTATTGTTGTGATGGCTTTTGATATCTGGCATTATCAATGAACCGATAGGCCCATTACTCACTCAATACACCATCATTCTAGATGTAATCACAGGTATTCGCTGTTGCAGTTTTACAATAGAAGAATAGATGGAGTACAGAAGCATTGTTGAGCAAAGACTTTGTGCTAGAGATCCTGAAATTTCCACAGCTCCCTTCAACAATGTTCTCATGTGATTTGTGCTAAGCCTTGGAATGTTTCACATCCTGAAGACATAATGCAGATGTTTCATTTCTGGAGCACTTTCTCAATTTATGCACTCACTATCACTGGTGAAATTTGTTTGTACTGGGTGACCTCACACTCTCAAGCATGGCCCCAGAGAACAGCATGCTTTGTGTTCTTACCTATTTAAACTCTCTTGCGCCAAAGTTAGCTCACGGATTTCTTTCAAGAAAGAAAAGATGAATTAATTGAGTGTTATTTGTGTTTCAAAGTTTGTTCATTTTTGTTCCTGACAGTTCCTGACTCTAGAATATTGCGCAAGACTTATTTGCACAGTATGTTACCATTCCTTTCAATTCAATAGCCTCATTCAGTGCTATTCTAGGAGACTTAGCAGAATGATACCAGAGATACGTGAGCTTTTGCCCAGTCAGCTATCTTCTGCCAGGTATTTCAAGCTAGTCTTCTCAGAGTAGGATGCACTCTCGAGTGCCAACCAAGAACAACTCTCTTCACTGCATGCATCAGTACCTCAACAGCATCACTCATGAATGTGTCCATTGTTACGAAAGGGCTTCCATTATTTTTAATTTTTTTTGAGGACTTGCTTTAAAACAGAAAAGATTCCATGGATGTGTTCTTTTTTTACCAAGTTCTCCGATAGGACAAGATGTCCTTTGAAAGTCACCTTTACTGGAGGCCACTTGTGATTTGGGCTCAGAAAACAGCAGAACCCTTGGTGACCTGGAACAAAATGGTTTCAGAGAATCCACATGTGAAGGTTTATGGAAGGTTCAAGTTTTAGGGAGGAGGTGAGGGGAGGATGTTTGTGGGGCGATACAATTGATCAAGTTGTCGGCCTGGAATGTGTCGGGTAGTGTAATGTAATGGCTATTGTATCCTATAAATGTGTACTGCAAATTCTGGTACGCCGTGAAGCTCTTTGAGTGAACTAGAAGCTTCTCCCTTGCAATATGCTTGAAATAAAGCCTTTATTTGCTTTTATCCCATGGACTCGAGAGTGGTTAGATTTTCTCCACAACAGAAGAAACATCAAAGTGAGGTCCTGTCTGCTCTTTCAGTTAGACGTAAAAGATCCCATGGCACTATTTGGAAGAAAAGCAGGTGAGTTTTTCCTGGGGCCAATATTTGTCCCTTAAACCAACATTGTTATTAACAGATGATCTGGTCGTTGTCACATTGCTGCTTGTGAGAGCTTGCTGTGTGCAAATTTGCTGCCGCGTTTCCTACATTACAACAGTGACTACACTTCAAAAGCAGTTCATTGGCTGTAAAGCGTTTGGGATGTCTGGTAGTTGTAAAAAGCACTATATAAATGGAAGTTTTCCTTTGCATCATCCCAAGGCACTTCACAGGAGCCTCATCAAACAAGATTTAACACTGGTCCGCATAAGCTCGGTCAAAGAGGTAGATTTTAAGGAGCAAATTTAATGGAGTAGGATGAGGTGGACAGGTTTAGGGAGGGAAACCAGAGCTTAGGGCCCAGGCAGCTGAAGGCACAGCCACCAATGCTGGAGCGATGGAAATCTGGGAAGCGCTACAGGCCAGAATTGGAAAAATGCAGATACCTCAGCAGGGTGGTTGTAGGGCTGGAGGAGGTTAGAGAGTGAGGGATGGATGGACGAGGCCATGGGAGGGAGTTTTACAGAAGGATGAGAATTTTAAAATCAAAGCATGGCCAGGAGCCAATGTAGGTCAGCGTGCACAGGGGTAACAGTGAACAGGACTTGGTGCAAGTTAGGATATCGATGAGTTTATCAGAGTCTTCATTGCAGTTTCTGATGCTTTTTTTTTTAAAGTTTCTCACCAGCACATATTAAAAGAAACATTTCCCTCTGCCACCATTGGTGACAAAACCTTGCAGACAGTCTGGTATGCCAGCGATTCTTGCCATTCTTTCAACATATTGCGTACCCTTTGGCAACCAACTCTTCGCTAAGTCAAAAAGAGGTTGTTTGTTCTTTATTTTAAGCAAGGACTTCTGCAGCTGTCAGACAAGTGAACTTATTGCACCTTTTTTGCAAATTAAGTTTTCCCCCTTTGGTTTCTACATCACCAGAATTAATCTCTGTTAAACACAGCACTGTTGAAGTTCATTTAGATCGCAATTATGACCACAAGTGTTCGTCCAGTCAAACCTGAACTTGGGGACCAAATGTCCCATCACATGGTTTGCAATATTTCACACTCATGACAAAAATTTGCAAAACACATTACCATTATCATCATGAAAAGGCAGATAACATTAAACAATCACAATCAAAATTATATAGTGTGTGTGGCGGGGGTGGGGGGTGGGGGGTTGCTAGTTGAGGTGTGTGCAAACTACTGCTTAGAATTACATAGAATTTACAGCACAGAAACGGGCCATTTGGCCCAACTGGTCTATGCTGGTGTTTATGCTGCACACGAGCCTCTTCTCACCCTTCTTCATCAAACCCTATCAACACATCCTTGTATTCCTTTCTCCCTCATACATTTATCTAGCTTCCCCTTGCACCCTTGATTTTTTTTTAAATTCATTCATGGGATGTGGGTATCACTGGCCAGGCCAGCATTTAGTGCCCATTCCTCATTGCCCTTGAGAAGGTGGTGGTGAGCTGCCTTCTTGAACCGCTGCAGTCCATGTGGAGTAGGTATACCAACAGTGCTGTTAGGGAGTTCCAGGATTTTGACCCAGCGACAGTGAAGAAACCACGATATAGTTCCAAGTCAGGATGGCGTGTGGCTTGGAGGGGAACTTGCAGGTGGTGGTGTTTACATGCAACTGCTGCCCTTGTCCTTCTAGTTGGAAGAGGTCATGGGTTTGGAAGGTGTTGTTTAAGGAGCCTTGGTGCATTGTGTCTTGTAGATGGTACACACTGCTGCCACTGTGCATCAGTGGTGGAGGGAGTGAATGTTTGTGGATGGGTTGCCAATCAAGCGGGCTGCTTTGTCCTGGATGGTGTCAAGCTTCTTGAGTGTTGTTGGAGCTGCTCCCAGCCAGGCAAGTGGAGAGTATTCCATCACACTCCTGACTTGTGCCTTGTAGCTGGTGGACAGGCTTTGGGGAGTCGGGAGGCGAGTTACTCACCACAGGATTCCTAGCCTCTGACCTGCTTGTGTAGCCATGGTATTTATATGGCTACTCCAGTTCAGTTTCTGGTCAATGGTAACCCCCAGGATATTGATTTCAGGGGATTCAGTGATCGTAATGCCATTGAATGTCAAGGGGAAATGGTTAGATTCTCTCTTGTTGGAGATAGTCATTGCCTGGCACTTATATGGCGTGACAGTTACTTGCCATTTATCAGTCCAAGCCTGGATATTGTCCAGGACTTGCTGCATTTCTACACTGACCACTTCTATGCTATCTATACTATCTTCTTTGGCCTCCTTATCTCGAGAGACAATGGGTAAGCGCCTGGAGGTGGTCAGTGGTGTGTGGAGCAGCGCCTGGAGTGGCTATAAAGGCCAATTCTAGAGTGACAGGCTCTTCCACAGGTGCTGCAGAAAAATTTGTTTGTCGGGGCTGTTACACAGTTGGCTCTCCCCTTGAGCTTTTGTCTTTTTTCCTACCAACTAATAAGTTTCTTCAACTCGCCACACTTTAGCCCTGCCTTTATGGCTGCCCGCCAGCTCTGGCGAACGCTGGCAACTGACTCCCACGACTTGTGATCAATGTCACAGGACTTCATGTCGCGTTTGCAGACGTCTTTAAAGCGGAGACATGGACGGCCGGTGGGTCTGATACCAGTGGTGAGTTCGCTGTACAATGTGTCTTTGGAGATCCTGCCATCTTCCATGCGGCTCACATGGCCAAGCCATCTCATGCGCCGCTGACTCAGTAGTGTGTATAAGCTGGGGATGTTGGCCGCCTCGAGGACTTCTGTGTTGGAGATATGGTCTTGCCACCTGATGCCAAGTATTCTCCGGAGGCAGCGAAGATGGAATGAATTGCGACGTCGCTCTTGGCTGACATACGTTGTCCAGGCCTCGCTGCCATAGAGCAAGATACTGAGGACACTATATCTATACTATGCACCTCAATCAATCCCTGTGGTAGCGAGTTCCACATTCTCACCACTCTCCAGCTAAAGACATTTCCCCTGAATTCCCTATCGGATTTATTGGTGATTATCTTATATTTATGAGCCCCCACCCCACCCCGTTTTGATCTCCGTCACAAGCGGAAATATTTTCCCTACTTCTCCCCAGTCGAACTCCCTCCACAACTGATGCAACAAGTTGGCTCTTTGTGCTCTAACAGAAGCATCTTGTCACCATAGCATGTATATTGTTTCTCTGGGGATGCTGCCGATGCCTCACCAAGGTTAAAGCAGGAAATTGGGAGCACCTCCACAGAATTTCCAGGCTAACATCTTGCAGCTTACAGTCGGGGTAAATATGTAAATGAAAAATGATTCATTCAAAATACAGAAGTACACTAAATTTTGAAGATATTATTTATTAAAAAGATAGCAGTTAGAAATTTTACAAAAGTATTTTACATCATAGTGCTATTATTTTACAGAAGGTTACAGTGTGTTTCTGCAGAGCCAAGATAAATGGTCAACGCTAATGGCATTATCATTTTACATGCAGAAGACAAGTTACACTTCAACTGCACCAAAATTTTAGGCATAAAATTCCTGAGATTCAAAAGAAACAACAGGAAGATTAATATCTGGAGCTGCATACACTGGCTCCAAAATGCAAAAGCAGAACTGTAGTGATTAGGTACAAACTTGGTGAAAACAGAAAACTGCTATCTTTGAGAGTCAGGAACAGCTTTCCTTTACAAAAAATAATAATTGAAATAGAGTAGCAACACTGGCTTTAAATGCATGGATTTATTTTATTCCAAAATCACCGATGTTCAAATAGTTCCTTGATGTGAGTTCCACGGCCAAAATAAATCTGGTTATTTGCAGAATGCGAAACAAAATACAAATAGTTTGACAGGAAAATTTCACCAGATGAGGGGTTCAAGATTTGTCAGTGTTACCAAACACCTTACTTAACTCACTCAAACACTACCAATCCGCTGGAGAGTTTCACTCAGGTTCACCTCTAAAGTGATCTGGTGACCTCCGACTGCTCAGACAACCTCCACAACATCTACCCGAATCACAAGGGCTACCCTCCCAGGAACGGTGTTGTATTTGAAACCATTGCAATGCGATGAACACTCTCTACAGAAAACTCAGGCTGTAAACTAGCAAAACTGAACTTTAAAACAGGTAAACTCTGTTGGAAATACAAATGGGGAGAGAGGTGCAAGATTGGCTGCTGATCCACTCCCATCCAATTTACACTGTTGCACAAAGTTAAGATCTACCACAACGGGCTTTAAAGAGATTAAAGCTGGACATCAAAACCCGACCAATAGACCCCCTCTACCTCCCGTCAGTGTACTCCAAATAAGCCATGTTCCAATACAAAAGCAAAATACTGCTGCTGAGAAGTTATTGACCTGAAACGTTAACTCTGTTTCTCTTCTGCAGATGCTGCCACATGTGCTGAGTATTCCCAGCATTTTCTGTTTTTGTAAGCATTGTCCAAGAACACAGGAACTGCAGTAGGCAATTTAGTCCCCTAAGCCTGTTCCACTCTTCAGTGCTGATCTGCAACCTAACTCCACATACCTGCCTTCGCCCCATGTCCCTTAATACCTGTGGATAACAGAAATCTATCAATCTCAGATTTAAAATTAACAATTGATTTAGCACCAATTGCCATTTGTGGAAAAGAGTTCCAAACTTCTACCACCCTTTGTGTGTAGAAATGTTTCTTAATTTCACTCTTGAAAGGTCTATCTCTAATTTTTAGACTATTCCCCCTAGTCCTAGACTCCCCAACCAGCAGAAAATACTTTCTCTCTCTACTCTACCTGTTACCCTTAATATCAGAAAACTTTGAAAAATCACTCCTCAACCTGGGAAATGGTAAACTTGCTCCCAGAATTTGGTTTTGTGGTGATAATTTTCTGTTCTTAAAACAAGCTGATAACTCGTTCAATCTATACCTTATACAAGTCTCGCACTTCAAACAGCTATGAGCACTCAGTGGACAGAACAGTAAATGTTGTATATAGTTGGTGTATGCATGTATTGCTGAACTCAGATTAACTTTGAAAAAACGGACATAAAAATCAATAGTTTAAGTTTCCACTATTCAGCCTGAACCCATGAGTGTGTCTTCCTCTTCAGATCACCACTATCAGGGTTATATAAACAAAGCTGTTGCCTGTAACAGGCTTCAGATAAGTAAAGGTCAGCTGTATACCTATTATTCATTCAATGCGGCAAATTGTGTAAATAGGGTACCGTTATTCAGTACTGGCGGTCATCTACGCTTAGCAATCATAGTGGTACAAAATATTCCTATAGTAAACTGTACCATAGTACCATTACTGCTTTTAGTAAAGCCAGTGTAACAAACTGAGAACACGAAAAATGAATGATCACATTACTTGAGCATCATTTCTCACAGACACTCAAATTCTTCAAATACCCAACGTTCTTCAGTATGCAGGCTGGAACAGAAACGGACAAAAAGTTTACTTCTTATGTCACTTTCTGTTGTCCAAACTCACGGGATGGGTGTGGACAAGCCATGTCCGTCTACTGCCCCGTTGTTTGGGCATGCATGTAGGGTTGCCAACTCTGCTTGGGACATATTCCTGGAGGCAGCATCATTGGATGCCCGACACGTCCATCCTCACAGTGTCTTCCCATAGCCAATCAGAAAGCAAACAGACTCTTCGTACGCCAACTGGACAACTCTTGACTGCCAATCAAACTGGTATTTCCCATCCATCCCCCAAAACATTTTTATAACTAATTATCAAAAGGTTTCAAAGAAAATGTAAGGGGAAAAAACCCACATTTTTTTTTACTGCCACTATGATTTTGCTGGCAACAGTCTCCTGGGGATTAGTCTTTAATTCCTGGAGACTCCAGGACAATCTGGACGGTTGGCAAACCCAAGAGGTAGCTGGTTGGAAATGAAGATAAATCTTTGTGCTCAAGGCCCGCCCGTTGTAAATTTAGATGGCCAATGCACCTGTCTGGAACAGGTGGGAGCCTTGTTCAGATGCTTAAATTGGGGCATTTAGATCTCCACCCCACCCAATGCCATTTTGGCCTTTCACAAAGAGACAGCTACAGCCACTCTAGAGAGAGAGCAAGAGCGAGAGCGAACAGTTGCCCCAACTATTTGAGAGGAGCTCGTTGGCCAGTTTGCTCTGCTGTCCAATAGTTTTTGTGGAACACGAATCCCAGTGCCATTAAAATCTTTCCGCCGGCTACCAGACCCTCAGTCAAACTTACCCCCCCTCCCCCCAAAACTCTGAGATTGCCCCTCTTTTTATTTTGACACTTCCTGCAGAGAATCCACCAGATTTCCTGCGCCTAGTCACTCCCTGTTTGGTGAGCTGCTGACCAGCCCGCATTCCTTCCTGACTCTTGCTGCGCACGTTAAATCAAGGCCCAACCAGAAAAATGTGTGGGACCTCACGCCCAATATCGTAATCAAAAGCTCTCCCTCACTCATCCCTCACGATTTCTCAATTACTGTGCTTCCTCTTTCAAGAAATACATCTTTTTATGTAATTCCCTCGTCACAGAGGGTCAACTGTGGCTTGCATTTATATAAGCATCTTTAACACTGTAAAGCATGGAAAGGTAATCATCAATCCAGTACTATTCTCTACAGTCCAACATGTCTATAATGTATAGTAAAAAAAGTACAAAAACAGTTCAGGGATAATAGCTGCAATGCCAACAGCAGTAAGAAATTCTTATGCCCGAACTGAGCACAACTCAAGTACCACATTAAGCAGCTGCCTCTCCTGAGCACCACTGCCAATATTCAAACAGAACAGCTTTCCTGCAAAATGTTCACATTTCCCAGGGATGTCCCGTACCAAATATAATATATGGGAAAGCAGGATATTGTTGATGTGCAATCCAGAGAAATGAGCAATGTCCCAAGCAGTGATATTAGTCGAAACTAGTTATGGTTACATCTCAAAACGAGTGGCAATGAGCTGAAAACTGGGCTTTTTTTTTTGCATTGCACTCACGACACATATCGATCCCATTTTAAGAGCAAGTATATCATAATCCCTGCTGCGCCCCAGTAACATTTTACACCCTTTTTAACACCACGACCTGACTTGATGTTTCAAGCAAAAACAACAGAGGTTTTCCTTTAAGGATTGCTTCAGTAACTTTCAGCTCTCATCATCACCCTACGTGATATTTACAAACCATAGATCTTTTCTTTTATATATAAAAAGAATAGACTTAATCCACCTCCATATCAGCTTCACTGTACAAAAGGGAAGTATAAATATTATTGTACATTATTTACACAATTAAAAGCAAAGTATATAATGTTAGTAGCTCAGTTCTCGATTCACAGCGGGAATCTCTTCCGCATGGGAGTCCTTTGGAATCTCCATGTTCAGAACTTGAACAGACTGATGAAGTCGAGTGGTGAGACAGAAGTGTAAGAGCCTTCTGGGTCATTGGCTGTGCAGGGATGATTTGTGTCCTAAAATTACAATTAGGAATGAAACACTTTATAACATATAAATGCATGAAGTGGGCAATTAAGAAGTGCTAGGAATGAGAACATGGACAGACTATCACATAACCCTTAAACTATCCTTCGGCTGAAGGGCTTACATCTTCAACTTGGGTTTCCTGAAGTTGACAGCATGCAATGTGCATTCAAGTTCAGAGGATTACCGCACTTCAACAGCAAGTTGATTAGGCCCAGCTCCCTCAGCAACAATTGAAAAGAAAATCTTGCATTTCTATAGAGCCTTTCACTCAGGATATCCCAAAAGCACTTTGCAGCTGATGATGTACTCTAAAGTTTAGTTACTGTTGTAAAATTGAAGGGGGGTGGAATTTCTGCAATAAATTTTGCAGAAACTGTGCAGAGACGGTGTAAACCTCCATGGGCATTCTATCCTGAGGGCATTTTTCTGCTGTTTGGTCATGTTTTAAGCATATGGCCGTGGAGTTAATAGATGCTCATCTTCATGAGATTGTACAGCTAATTCAGGAAACGTTGAGCGAGATTGCCAAGAGAATTTGTAACTCCATTGCGTTATTTGTAATGTGACATAGGAACATTACTTCCAAACTTTTTGGGGTTCCTTTGCCAATCACCTTAAATCTGTGCCCTTTGGTTAATGATCCTTCTCCAGCTACTCTAAACTCCTCACGATCTTAGACACATCGTTGCTGTCAGCTGTGGCTCAGTTGGTAGCACTCTTGCTTCGGAGTCAGAAGGTTGTGGGTTTAAGCCCCACTCCTAAGACTTGAGCACAAATTGAGGCCGACACTCCAAGTGAGGTACTGAGGGAGTGCTACACTGTCAGAGGTGCCGTCTTTCAGATGAGACGTTAAACCGGGGTGCCATCTGCCCTTTCAGGTGGATGTTCGAGATCCCGGGGAACTATTTCTAAGAACAGCAGGGGAGTTCTCCCTGATGTGCTGCTCAATATTTATCCCTCAATCACCATCACAATCTAGTCATTATTACATTGCTGCTTGTGGGAGCTTGCTGTGTGCAAATTGACTGCCGCATTTCCTACATTGCAACAGTGATGATGCTTCAAAAGTACTTCATTGGTTGTAAGGTGCTTTGGGACGTCCTGGAGTCGTGAAAGGTGCTATATAAATGCAAATCTTTCTTTTTTTTTATTAACCTTCTCAGTCTTCTCTTTTCTGAGAACAACCCCAGCTCGTCCAATCTATCCACATTAACTGCAATAATGTAACGTATCAAGTGATCAGAATGTCTAGTTTTGAGTGACTGCATAATTAAATAATTCTACGCAATGAATGGATCTGTTAATTTGGAGCTTGAGAGGATGACAGAAAATTACATTTTACCAAAGAGTAATGATGCTTTGTTTGCTGTGACTGCGCACCCCCCCTCCGCCCCCCCACTCCCCCAGCGGTGTTGGTGAAGCCATCAGCATACCTTCCAAAAGAGGATGTGGCAGTTTCGGCAGAACTGCAGTGTGTCCCCATACTGTTCCTTCTTTGGGTAGCATCTCCCGAGCTTAAAGTACATCTTTTTCCAGTCCAAGTGACCTTTCTCAGATAAAATGAGACGTTTGCGAATCTAGAATTAACACAAAAGACAAAAGGCTGAGCTGGTCTCTCTGAAGCTTGCTGAAGGGTTGTAATGCGTCGAGGGTTTTCAATTGAAACCAGATTGTTCCTCGTGCTTCACACACCTGTCGTTCTGTGAAGTGATAGTGGCACAGTCTCTTCCAAAGAAGACGGTCCTCACTCAGCACTTGCAGTGTTGGTGACACCTGTCCGAGATTAACAATGTCTCTTCCATCGGACAGCCTCTCCATGATGTTCAGCTGCAGGCACATTGGTAGGTCTGTGAGGGTCAGTCCCGTAGACAGAGGCTGCAAAAGAAGAGACGTTGAACACAACTTGTGTCATGAGGATCTCAAGCATAGTATAATACAGGACCATATCCTATTTTGCAGCAAGTCCCATTCACCCATCACCCCACTGTGCTTACTAATCTACATGGGTCCCCAATCTGGCAACACCTCGATTTTAAAATTCTCATTCTTATTTTCAAATCCCTCCATGGCCTCACCTTCCCTTTCACCAGCCCTACAACCCTCCCAGATCTCTGCACCCCTCCAATTCAGGCCTCTAGCGCATTTCTGATTTTCATCACTCCAACAGTGGCAGCCATGCCTTCAGCTGCCTGGGCCTCAAGCTCTGGAATTCCCTCCCTAAACCTCACTGCCTCACTTTCCTCCTTTAAGATTCTCCTTAAAACCTACCTCTTTCACCAAGCTTTTAAGTCATCTAACCGAATAGCTCCTTATGCAGCTCAGTGCCAAATTTTAAGGGCACAGGTGCTATATAAATACAAGTTGTTATAAAATGAGGCCATACAAGATGAACTACTAATCTGACAATCTTGTTCATAAGGGCTACAACAAGGTCTAGCATGGCAAGTAGAAAATAACAGAGTGGTTCAGAGGCTGGAGTTGAGATGGTTTGTTTTGACAGGGTATAGCCCGGAGCTGAGCATCCTCAATGATGGCTGGACCAATCATTCAATCATGTTAGGAAGGGTCCAGTAAAGTAGGAGTCCCTGCCACACTGTAACTATTGCTGAGGCTTTTGCATTTTACAAAGATATATTGCAATAGAATTTGGAACAGAGAATCAGGTTCATAGTTTGAAGGAAGTTATATACAAAAGTATCACAAAATTGTTACAGTGCAGAAGGAGGCCATTTGGCCCATCGTGTCTGCACCAGCTCTCCGAATGAGCAATTCACCTAATGCCATTCCCCAGCCTCCTCCCTGTAACCCTGCACATTCTTCCTTATGATGGACATGTATAAAATGCTAGCCTCAACTGGAGTATTGTGTCCAATTCTGGCACCATACTTTAGGAAGGATGTGAAGGCTTTAGACAGGGTGCAGAAAAAGATTTACAAGAATGGTTCCAGGGTTCAGGGATTTCAGTTACATGGATAGATTGGAGAAGCTGGGATTGTTCTCCTTAGAGATGAGAAGGTTGAGAGGAGATTTGATAGAGGTGTTCAAAATCATGAAGGGTCTAGACAGAGTAGATAGAGAGAAACTGTTCCCATTGGTGGAAGGGACGAGAACCAGAGGACACCGATTTAAGGTGATTGGCAAAAGAACCAGTGGCGACATGAGGAAAACTTTTTTTTAAAGCAGCGAGTGATTAGGATCTGGAAAGCACTGCCTGAGAGTGTGGTGGAGGCAGATTCAATCATGGCCTTCAAAAGGGAATTGGATAAGCAGCGGAAGGAAAAAGATTTGCAGGGCTATGGGTAAAGGGCAGGGGAGTTGCTCTTGCAGAAAGCTGGCACAGACTTGACGGGCCAAATGGCCTCCTTCCATGCAATAACGATTCTATGATCCTACAGTCTGTGTCACAGGATGTAGGAATTCTCTCCCTGGTCCTGAAAACAATAAGGCTCCAAGATACATTTCCATGGGTGTTGCCATCATAATTGTACTTCTCCCAGACTGCTAGTCTTCATATACAAGCTTAGAAATTAGTGTTTGTGAGGTGTTCAAATGTGGAGGGCATCACACTATGCCGGATGACATCCACACATGCTCATTCACTGGGGGGTAGTCAATGGATAGCATTCAGGCGGATTTTTCTCCCCTCCCCTGGCTTGGGAAGTGGCCCTTCCCTCAGGTCCTTCAACACCGATTGGGGATCATATCAGAGACTTTCCAATTCTGTACACCACACCATGTGTTCCATTCCTCGACTGTGCCATTTGGGGAGTAGAGGTGAAGATATTTCACCAAGAAATTTAACACATTTGGATCAAAGTGAACTATAGGTTCTTTGGTTTTTCAAATTGCAGTCTTGTCCTATAGCAATTTCTGGAACACTTTACTTGTCAGCCACGGCTCAGGTCTGAGTCAGAAGGCTGTGGGTTCCAAGTCCCACTCCAGGACTTGAGCACATAATGTAAGCTGACACTCCCAGTGCAGCACTGAGGGAGTGCTGCACTGTCGGAGGTGGCATCTTTCACGCAAGATGTTAAACTGGGGCCCTGTCGGATGGATATAAAAGATCCTCTGGCACTATTTCGAAGATTATCAGCGGAGCTCTCCTGGCCAATAATTACCCTTCAATCATCATCCCTAAAACAGATTATCAGGTCATTGCAGTTTGTGGGAGCTTGCTGTACACAACTTGGCTGCCATGTTTTCTGCATTATAACAGTGACTATACTTCAAAAGTACTTCATTGACTATAAAGTGCTTTGGGAAATCCTGAGGTTGTGAATGATGCTATAGAAAAGCAAGTCTTTTTTTATCACTGTGTTAGTACAAGATGCAGTGATTGGACTGATCTGGGATCCAAATAGAATAGGCGCACATTCCTTATTGCGTCTCAGAGTTGCTGCCGATGAATACCACTTACCCTGGTGATGTGAATATTGTTCAGTTGCTGCTGCCAGTGCATAATGACCTCCATTCTGTAGACCCAGGTGTTAATGTTTCCCACCAGTACACACTTCCCCACGCCTTTCACCAGCGCACAGAGGGTTGTATAGAGACTATTCAGCAGCTCCTTAATTAGTCGGATATCCTGCTGGTCTTCAAGCACTGAGCAAAAAAAAAATTACATTACCAAAACATCCTTAACATTAAAAAATAGATACACCAAAAATAGTTTTATTGTAACTTGGTGGGGGGGGGGGGGGGGGTGGCGGGGTGAGGGGGGGAATTTGTAGCACTGGAGGAGATTACAGCTAAAGAAGTTAAGAATGTTGAATAAATAATGAAACATTCCTTGTGGTGAATTACACCAACAACCTATGTTCACATAGCGCCTTCAGCATAATATAATGCCCCAAGGTGCTTCACAGGAGCACTATAAAGCAAAATTTGTAGCAGCGCAGATATCTTGGAGAGTTGTGAGGCTGGAGGAGATTAGTGAGATAGGGAGGGGCGAGGTTATGGAGGGATGTGAAAACAAGGATGAGAATTTTAAAATCAAGGTGTTTGAATTTGGTTAATCAGATTGCTGTTGCTGTCAAAAATTGGATGAATTTCCCCAAAAATATTCACCTGCACAAAATATACAAATATGTTGACTGTGTTGCCATAGCAGTGGTAAATCATGGGTCATTTCCACCCAGTGGGTTCCCATGTTCTAAGTTCTTTATGGGAATCACTGGTGGAATTTATAATCAACTTCTCAGTCTTGAAGACTTATGATTTACATGCAAGTGCTGCAACTATTTAACAGAAAACCTCTGAACAGTACCCAAAACATTTGTTGATTCTTAAGACTAACCGTCCTCCCTAAAATAACCTTTAGCATTTCAACTGCCAAAGCAGTTATTTACTCCATACTAAGCAGATGCTGATGGCTCCATTATCAATGCAGACTGAAGCTGCAGTCTGCTCTTTATCCCTATCTCTCGACAAGTGGATTAGTTCAGGCGGCTTTGTCACAACTGCTCACCGATTTCCTAATGCCTTCTTAATGGATTCTTAACTTGTACAAGAATGCAAACAGTTACAGATTTCCCCATTACTTCGCATCATTAGAATAATGACACATGATATCCCAGTTAAACAAGGAATGTGACCATAAGAATGCTTAAATTTGTTGAGAGGTGGTTTGTCTACGCACAGTTCCTATGTGCAGCGGCTGGAGGAATTCTGATCTCCTGGATGTTAGATCTCGGTAAAAAAATGTTATCTATGCCAAATACTCCAGAGATAAAATTTACAGTAAAAATCAAATTAACAATAGTAATTTTAAATGAGTGTGCTAATGGCGAATAACACTTTAGGATTGAATGAACACTGAATAAGGAGAGACATAGCCTAAAACATGCCAAAAGGTGATTGAAGCTTAAAGAAATGTTGAAATGGTTGACTTTAAATAAAATCTTTTTTTTTAATTTTTAAACAAGGTTACTATGTACCAGAAAATGCCATGATGAAATAGCATAGTATTTTGCAGACCCAATCTCAAGTTGGTAATGCAGGTAGCATTGGTGAGGCAACAGGGCAACAAAGTTACATTATTCAAAGAAAAAAGTGCTGCACACTTGTTAAGTCAGAGTTTGGACTTGAAATCACTCATCTGCTTCAGTTTGGCACAAATCGTAGAATCATACAGAACAGGAGGTCGTCATTCGGCCCATCGTGCCTGTGCCATCTCTTTGAAAGAGCTACCCAATTAGTCCCACTCCCCCTGCTCTTTACCCCATAGTCCTGCAAATGTTTTCCTTTTCATATAGTTATCCAATTCCCTTTTGAAAGTTACTGCTGAATCTGCTTCTAGCTCCCTTTTAGGCGGCGCATTCCAGATCACAACTCGCTGCATTTAAAAATATAGTTCTCCTCGTCTCTTATCAATTATCTTGTTGTTGACTTGCTATTCTTCTTGCTATTTTAATAGAATTAATTCAAGAAGATTAGGTCTTATAAATATTAATTCCTCTGTAAACCTTGTCTTTTATTATTGCAAAGTATTAGACAGTATTTACAGCAGAGAGTGCGGCCATTTGGCCCAACTGGTCCATGCTATGATTTTTGCTCCACACGAGTCTCTTCCCACCTCTCTTCATTTAACCCATTATCATATCCTTCTATTCCTTTATCCCTCATGTGTTTATCCAGCTTCCCCTTAAATGCATCTATACTATCCACCTCAACTACTCCCTGTGGTAGCAAGTTCCACATTCTCACCGCTCTCTGCGTAAAGAAGATTCTCCTGAATTCCCTATTGGATTTATTAGTTAATCTTACAATATAAATCTTATAATTATGGCCCCTAGTTCTGGTCTTGCCTACAACTGGAAAAATCTCATCTACAATTATCAAACTCTTTCATAATATTAAGGACCTCTAGTGAAAGCCTAGTTAAAGACTTCTAGTGAAAACTGTCCAACCCTGTTCAATCTTTCCTGATTACTGTGACCTTGCAGTTCTGGTATCATTCCAGTAAAATCCTTTCTGCACCTTCTCCAGTGCCTCTTTATCCTTTTTTAATAATATGGAGAGCACATGTGTTCACGGTTACTGCTCACCTTTCTGTACGACTTTCTCCAGAATGTTCATGTAATTTTTCTGGGCAATCCCACTGAGGGATGTGAGCTGGGATTTCGCAATGAGCTCCAGCAACTGCAAATAGAAAATACAGTTGGTATCATTCTAGCACAACACAACCATTCCTCCAGTCACTCAGCTGTTCCAAATGTGACAGCTTAGGCCATGGCAGCTGTTCATTTACAGCTCATCCATCCTGAATCAAGGGCTGGGGGGTGGGGTGAAGGAGTGGGGGGGTTGGTGTGTGTGTGTGTAAGTTTCTAAGGAACAGGTAAAGGTGGGAGGGGATTGTTGAGTGAAGTTTAATATTATGAACTTTGGATGTTTATACATTGTACAACTTTTCCCCTAAAATTAATTCCTACTGTTTCTCAATTAGTACTGGGCGACTGGAAAATTGAGCAAAGTCAAGATTCAAAATACTTGGAGTAATCAAATTATTCCACAGTATGTTGCTGAAAACAATTAAACTATAGAGACTATGGAAAAAAGGAATTTCACAATAACAGACAGGCAAGAGTCCATCATTAGGAAAGGTTGGGGGTAACTGTTGTTTAGCCTGGTGTGGGGATACGACATCTTTTAAAAAACACACTTCCTTGTGGGATGGTGGGGCGGGGATATTATCTCCAACGGGTCAGCACCCTGGTTCCCGAGTAGTTTGGAGCGACAGTCATAAAATTGTTGCACGATTAATTAATTACCTGGGCCTCAGTGCACAAAGGAGGAGGAGAAATGAAAGAAAGATCATTTTCCTCACTCATTTACACTGTTCCTCGTGTCACTCGAGGTACAGAGCATCTCTGATGGCAAAGGTTTTATGGTTCAGACTGTCTTTTGACCATTTTGTTTGAAGAGTGCAAAATGCTAAGCGGCCTGTATAGTGAAGCGAGATGGGCCTCTCCAATGGTTTGGCAAGAAAGGACCGTTAACCTCCGGACCGTGCTTATCCAGAACAGGCAAAATCTACTCTGCTGTTCACGTTTCTTGAATTGCACTTCAAGCTATTTATGAATCACACAGTAGACTTGAACATATAGTCTAGGCTGATGCTCCAGCGCAGTACTGGCGGAAGTGCTGCACTGTCCGAGGTGAGACGTTAAAACAAGACCCAATCTGCTCTCAGGTGGACATAAGAGATGTCATGGCACTATTTCAAAGAAGAGCAGAGGAGTTATCCTCGGTGTCCTGGTCAATATTTATCCCTCAGCCAATATCACTAAAAGAAAAACTGGCCATTATCACTGCTGCTGTTTGTGGGAGCTTGCTGTGCACAAATTGGCTGCTGTGTTTCCTACATTACAACAGTGACTACACTTCATTGGCTGCGAAGTGCTTTGGGATGTCCTGCGGTCGTGAAAGATGCTATATAAATGCAAGTTCTTTCTTTAGAATCAAAATATAACCCCTTCACCCCAATGACACTACCAGCTTGTCTGCTCTTTCACAACCAGGGCGGACCTGGAGATGAGTGAACTTTCAAAGCCTGAATGGCACCTGTTGATGAGCATGAGTTAATGAGTCACAAGATGCAGGCTGCAAATGGTGCAGAGGGCAAACATGACAGGAATTCCAAACAGTTCCAGTTCCATCAGCACCTATCAACCCACAGCAGCAACACACTGGGATACTGTATCAGCTGCTGGCTTTGTCGCTCAGCATGATGACTTGACTTGTGATTGATAGCCAGGGCTGCTTTTGTAAACGGCTTTGCTATGACTCAGGGTAATGGATCCTCACTTCAACAGGATGGTGACCAGCATAAACAGATCAGTTTCAAGGATTTGTGTACCATTAAGAGCTGCAAAGCTCCAACAGCAATATATCAATAAAGAAACTATCCGTGGAGACAAGCACATTTCCACAAAGCAACCTGCCTTCCCAAAATGACTCAGCATTTCATGGAAATACAGTGAAAAGGACCTTTTTATAGAGAATTACATGCAATTGAGAGCAAAGAAACAGGCCATTCAGCTCATCTGGTCCATACATTTTTATTCTTTCATGGGATGTGGGTGCCACTGGCAAGGCCAGCATTTGTTGCCCATCTCTAATCGCCCTTGACAACTGAATGGCTTGCTAGGCCATTTCAGAGGGCAGTTAAGAGTCAACCACGTTGCTGTGGGTCTGGAGTCACATGTAGGCCAGACCAGGTAAGGATGGCAGATTGCCTTCCCTAAAAGAACATTAGTGAACCAGATGGGTTTTTATGACAGTCGATGATAGTTTCATGGCACCATTACTGAGACTAGCTTTCAATTCCAAATTTTTATCATATAATTGAATTCTATCAATTAATTGAATTTTTAAATTCAACCGGCTGCCGTGGTGTATATGCTCCACAAGAATCTCCTCCCACCTCTCTTCAACGAACGCCATCATATCCTTCTGTTCCTTTCGGCCTCATGCACGTATCCAGCTTCCCCTTAAATGCCATTCATCTCAACTATTCCCTATGGTAGTAAGTTCCACATTCTTTGCGTAAAAGGAGATGCTCCTGAATTCCCTATTAGATTTATTAATGACTATCTTATATTTATGGCCCCTAGTTTTGGTCTGTCCCACAACTGGAAATATTTTCTCTACGTCTAACTTTATCAAAGGCCTTTCATGATTTTGAAGGCCTCGAACTGGTCTCCCCTCTTTTCTGGGGAAGAGAGCCCCAACCTGTTCACCTTCCTTGACAAGTGTATCAGTTTGAATTTGACATAAATCGGCAAACGCACTGGAGAAATTGGAATCATCCTAGTTAGGATTCAGAAAGGGCAGTGACGCACATGCTTATTGTGGGCTGCTGGACAATTGCAATTTCCGACACTGCCTTGTTTTACACTTGACAAGCAGATTCGATTTCAGATCAGATGGAATTACTTCTGCTACAGCCTGTACAGTGAGGGATTCAATGTAATCCAGAGAGGTCCTTGTGATGGTGTAAAATTGCAAATTAATAATGGACGAGGAGGAAATTGAAAAAAAATTGCATTTATATAGCACCTTTCATGACCACCGGATGTACCAAAGCACTTAACAACCAATGAAGGATTTCTAAAGTGTAGTCACTTTGCAGTCAATTTGCGCACAGCAAGCTCCCACAAATAGCAAAGTGATAAAGACCAGATAATCTGTTTCAGTGATGCTGGTTGTAGGATAAATATTGGCCAGGACTGGGAGAACTGCCCTGCTCTTCTTCAAAATAGTCGCGGGGATCATTTGCATCCACCTGAGAGGGCAGGCAGGGTCTCGGTTTAACATCTCATCTGAAAGACAGCACCTCTGACAATGCAGCAGTCGCTCAGTGCTGCATTGGAGCATCAGGCTTGATTTTTGTGCCAAAGTCCTGGAGTGGGCCTATGAACCCACAACCTTCTGACTCAGAAGCAAGAGTGTTACCAACTGAGCCACAGCTAACACCATAAAAATAATTTATCAAAGTAAAATGTCAAGCTGAAACTTCAAGAGAATTGTAGCAGCCACTTACCCTCACAACATAGTTAAATCTTCTGGTATCAAGGATTGCAGTGGAAAAGTCTAAACGGTTGAAAGCTTCACCCAAGGTGCAATATCCGTGACGCTGGGAGAGAAGAAAGTGTTTGTCAATATTGTTAGTAGAGCTCTGATTAATACAGGAACACGCTGCTGTTTATTATATTGATATAACCCAGTGTTGCTTACCTCCTTTGTGCTTCCTTTATGAACAGAAATCCAAGTCTCCTGGTGAAAATCTGAGCGTAAACATGAAAATAGTAGCCATTACTTGTTGACTGCGATAATAGCCTGAGCATAAACTCAAAAGTCCCACTTGTTTTTAAATCAACAAGTACTTGGACACTTGTTCCCTGTACTGTTAAATGTCGCAGTGCAACTTTATATATCTATCATCATTTAGTAACCCCGATTGACTCTGCTTCATTTTGATGAACCCTTATTGCGCAGCTCTGGACAAATTCATTTTGTGATGCTAAATCTTCTGAGGTACTGGTTTCGACGGGCTGAGTGGCTTTTTCTCGTCCTCAGCTTTTCTTGGGTTGTTTCAGCTCATCAAGCCCATTCTCGCCAGAGCCTGCACAATCCCCACACACTCACCACACTCCCCCCACCGCCCATGGGCTCCATCCAATCCATTTCATTTTTTGAAGGAGGTGACCAACCCTCAAAGCTGACAAAGGTTAACCAATCACAAAGCACAGGAGGAAGCCATTCAGCCCATCATGCCTGTGTGCCAGCTCTTTGAAGAAGATATCCAATTAGTCGCACACCCCCACACCCACTCTTTTCCCTGACAGCCCTCTACAACTCCAAAATATTAAACTTCGCAGAGATATGCAAAGTGCTGCATTTTGGTAGGAACAACAAGGAGAGGCAATAGAAATGAAAGGGTACAATTCTAAAGGGGGTGCAGGAACAGAGGGACCTGGGGGTTTATGTGTACAAATCATTGAAGGTTGCAGGGCAGGTTGAGAAAGTGGCGAATAAAACATAAGGGATCCTGGGCTTTGTAAATAGGTGCATAACGTACAAGAACAAAGAAGTTATGATGAACCTTTATAAAATACTGGCTCCGCCTCAACTGGAGTACTGTGTCCAATTCTGAGCACTGCACTTTAGGATGGATGTGGAGGTTTTAGAGAAGGTGCATAAAAGATTGACGAGAATGGTTCCATGGATGAGGGATGGATAGGTTGGAGAAGCTGGGGGCTATTCTCCTCAGAGAAGGCGGAGAGGAGATTTTTTGGGGGTTTTCAAAATCATAGTGGTCTGGACAGAGTAGATAGGGAGAAACTGTTTCCATTGGCGGAAGGATCGAGAACCAGAGGACACTGATTTAAAGTGATTGGCAGAAGAACCAAAGGCGACACAATGAAAAACTTTTTTTTTTTATAAACGCAGCTGACGATTAGGATCTGGAATGTACTGCCCGAGAGCGTGGTGGAGGCAGATTCAATTGTGGCTTTCAAAAGGAACTTGGATAAGCACCCGAGGGAGGAAAAAAAACTTTGCAGGGCTATGGGGAAAGGGTGGGGGAGTGGGACTAGCCGAGTTGCTCTTGCAACCAAAATTACAAGCCACTAATGCAACTTTGACCAATTGGATTCTTCAGATGGCTCATCATATTACAAGAATGGATGAATTATGCATATTCGATCATCCAAATCCAATCTGATTACCTTCACATTTTCATTCAACCTCCTTTTGGAGCAGTTAGTCAATCCAGCACGAGCTGTTTTTGCTGGGAGTTTATATCACATGTCTGCTAGTCTGTGCAGAAGTGTACATTCTGCTATCACTTGGGATTTATAGACTATAATACATAACAACCTAATCTTTAAAAAAAAGTCAACATTCATCTTCCATTCCTTTTACTGCAGCCCTAAAAAAATACCAAATATCTGAATCAAATATTTTAGCAATATAAGGCTGTGCATGGTTGATGGGTGAATCAGCTTGCGATTTCGTGGGTCAGATTAACCCGAGCCAAAAAAAAAACAAGTTTTAAGACAAAACTGGCCCTTAAATAAAGAATCATAGAATGATTCAGCACAGAAAGAGGTCATTTGATCCATCAGCCTGTGCTGGCTCTTTGAAACTGTAAAGACCTTAACCAGAAACCCTTTCAGACTGTGTACTGTCAGTACATTCAAAGATTTATATAGACGAAACCAGAGCTAAGAGTTTATAACTACCAGGAAAGACTGAACAGGCTGGAGACTCTTTTCTCTAAAATGAGAACGCTGAGGGGGTGACCTACAATTTAAAGGGGTTTGATAGGGTAGACGTAGAGATGTTTCCACCTTTGGGGAGACGAAACTAAGAGTCATAAATATGATAGTCACGAATAAATCCAATAGGGAATTCAGGAGAAACTTCTTTACCCAGATTGTGGTGAGAATGTGGAACTCGCTAACACAGAGAGTATTTGTGGTGAATAGCATGGATACATTTAAGGGGAAGTTGGATAAACACATGAGGGAGACAGGACTAGAAGGTTATGCTGATAGGGTGAGATGAAGAGGGGTGGGAGGAGGCTTGTGTTGGGCATAAACACCGGCATAGAGTTGGGCTGAATGGCCCGTTTCTGTGCTGTATACTCTCTGTATGGTCTGGATATCAAAAACACCACAGCAGGAATGTCCTCGGAGCTGCTAGACTGTAACTTGGCTGTAAATGCAGACAGTCCCCATTTGCACTCATAACCGGAGTTCCCACCGCACTTCCAGTTAAGTTATGGTGGTGGAGTGGGAGCAGCTCTGAGGAAGTTCCAGGCCTATGAGCCAACAGGCAATTGAGGGATTGATAAACCAAACTCTTAACCCCTGACAGCAACCTGTTTATCTTCTCCTTCCCCCACCGAACATGACTGCAACAGTCTTATCTCAGGAAGGCAAAGACACAACAACACTGTCATAATCCCATCAGTCTAATCTCTTGGGAGATATGAAACATTTTTAGATAAGGTCAACAGAATCAGAACTGCTTGTCTGGGACAGCTCCGTATCCATCCCTAGTGTCCATCTACTGGGAGGTAAGGAAAACTTCAACTATACATATTTCACATGACAATTCCCCGGAGAAAATAGCAAAGAAAGAACTTGCATTTACATAGCGCCTTTCAGGACTTCCCAAAGTGCTTCACAGCCAACGAAGTACTTTTTGAATCATTGTCACTGCTGTAATGTTGGGAAATACAGCAGCCAATTTGTGCACAGTAAGCTCCCACAACATCTATGTGATAATGACCAGATAATCCATTTTTGTGATGTTGGTTAAGAGAGATAATTATTGACCAGGACTCCAGGGAGAACGCCCCTGCTCTTCTCTGAAATGGGACCCGAGAGGGTAGACAGGCTCTCAGTTTAATGTCTTACCTGAAAGATGGCACCTCTGACAGCACAGCACTCCCTCAGTACTTCACTGGGAGCGTCAACCTAGATTTTATGCTCAAGTCTCTTAAATGGGACTTGAACCAACAACCTTCTGACTCAGAGCCTTTTGCCCGAATCAGATGGAAGCCTATGGGAATATGCAAATCAACCCCAGCTGTAGGACCCCGCTGCAGATTTAGTGTTCCACTCAGCATTGAACTGCCGAACCAGCGGTCCCAATAGGGAGCCCAGCAGCTCACTGCAAACATGAATGAAAATGCTTGCAGCACCAGTTGTCGTGGAGTCGGTAACAGTAATTAAGCAAAAGGGACAGAAACAACAGAGGGAACATAATTGGTTCAGCTGCTTTTCACAGTGTCTTGAGGTGATGTCTCAATGGACAATGCTGGATAGTTAATTGGTCATTACCATATTGCAGTTTGTCAGAGCTTGCTGCATAGCTGCGACATTTCCTACATTACAACAGTGACTACACTTCAAAATATTTCATTGGCTGTAAAGCGCTTTTGGTGTCCTCAGGTGCCATATAAATGCAAGTTTTCTTCTTCCAACTGGAAAGTATAACAAAAAGTAATTATAAGTAAACGGATCGAGATCTGTTAACGTGCTCAACACTTCTCTCCTGCAGAATGAGTGTTGCAGCCAACTCCTTCCCTACCACCAGTGCCATTATGGGATGCTCCATGGGAGGAACATTTCCCAAAAAGAAAATTCCACCACGTGCTCAAAGGAGAGGTTTGGAGGATAAAATATGTTTTAAAGAGGTTGCTAATTTTTAATGTTTTAAAGTCAACTGAAAGACAGACTAAAACTCACACTGGATTTTTGTGTTGTTGTTCAGTAGATCCTTCTTTCTCTTCTTTGTCATCACATCGTAACCAACGCTGTTCAAAAAGTTCTCCTTATTAAACTCCTCTTCGTCACAGAAACTACATAAAAGACAAAAATCAAGCATGAGATGTACTGTAAGACATGACTCATTAATCAAGAGGAAATGTTTTGCTTCTGCTCACCATGGGGAAATGAAAAACCATCAAACCTTTCTCATTGATCTGTGGTGGAAGTAAGGTGTGAAAAATAGAAAAAGCACCGCCTGGTTGCGACCGTTCCAAAGCAAGAGTATGGACAGAAGTTTGATCGAGGCAAAATTTATAAGGAACGGGGGACTCTGTACTCCTCTCCTCAAGAATTTCTCAGGCTAAAGATGCACAATTCCATAGAACGGCATAGTATTTACAGCACTGAAACAGGGAATCTGACCTGACCTATAGGGTCGCCAGCCTCCAGGATTGTGCCTGGAGTCTCCAGGAATGGAAGATAAGTTTTCACGACACTGCTGCAAGCAAGCCCCCCAGGAGAGAAGTCATGGGGACAGTAAAAAAAAAAAAATTGTGTTCTTTTTTTCAATTTCTTTGATCACTTCTGTTTATTAGTTCTAAAAATATTGGAAACAGGAGGAAAGTCTGTTTGACCGACAGTCAGGAATCAGCCAATCGGATAACCTGGAGTCTTTTCGCTTTCCAATGGGCCATGGGAAGACAGGGCACTGCAAGGATAGATGGATTAGGCGACTAATGGTGGGATTGTGGGGGTTGGACTGATGAAGGCAGGGGGCCATGTGATGAAACCTCCAGGAATACGTTCAATTAGAGTCGGCAACCCTCACCCAACCCTCTGCTGGTGTTTATGCTCCGCATGGACCTCCTACTGCTTCCGTGGTGATAATGGACTATGCTCCACCTAGTATAAACACTTTTTAGGTAGTTTAACTGTAACTCTATGCCGCCCATTAGTTATAAAAGGCATTAAATGTCATCTCTATGTGTCCACTTTGGGATCTGCTGGTTTTCTAAACAGCCCCATTTCAGAGTTCGTTCCTTGATGGTGGGTTTTTCTTTTGTGATTGTCTCACTGCCCACCAGGTTTCCAAAACTTCTTGTGTGCTGATGAAGTAACTTTTGTTCTGAAAAGTTTTGGCTTGTACAAGTTAAACCCATTGTTACTTTAGAATCTGATACACAAATAGAAGAGGCTGAAATTTCACACTGGCACACTTTATAGATTGGAACAAATTGTTCTGGGAAATGACAGAAGTTTGCAGTAAAGTGAAGAGCGGAGAAAAGCAAACTCTATAGGGTGAGATGAAGAGGGGTGGGAGGAGTCCAATGTGGAGCATAAACACTGGCATGGACCAGTTCGGCCGAATAGTAAAAATTCTAATAATGGCTGTGCAAAAACAGAACCAGTTTCAACTCTTCAAAACATTTGCCACTCCAACTAGAAGAACTACAAGGCCTTTATAGTTCAAATAATTTTTTAGCACTTCTTTTTAAAAAGGTTATTATTTAATGAGGGGAAGTGGGAAGTGCAAGATTCTGAACAGGCATGATAATCTTTAGCCACAAGTTACCATTCAGCAGGGGAAGCCGGTTCTGAAAAGCCATCTGCATGCAAGTTATTTATAGCACTGATCTGTGGCTTCACTCAGACGGTCCCATGTCTGTAGAATAGGATTTGAAAAAACAAACACCACCCTGTAGAATAGAGAATGCAATAAAACTGCACAAACATCAGCAGATCCTCCTGGCTCCAGCCAACTCTTTCCATCCTATTCTTATCCAGAGCAACTAGCAGGAGGCTGCAGCGAGAAACTTTTGAAAGACGTTACCCTGCAGCCTGTAAACTGGCTCCCTGGCAGTCAGCCAGGGTCGATGAAAGCAAAGGAGCCTGGCAGGCAGCAGTCTTGTGGAGGGAGTTGGCGAAGGAGTGAAATAAACTGAAAGGAAAACAACCACTTTCAAAGAGTGATTCGATGACCTGTCAGTCCTCTTCAGTCAATCTGGACTGTCAATGGTGTCACTTGGCAAAAAAAAACAGCTGTATTCCCTCAGCTAAGACATGCGAAGAGGCCATTCAGCCCTTCGAGCCTGTTCTGTCATTCAATGAGATCATGGCTGACCTGTATCCTAACTCCATCTATCTGCCTTGGCTCTGTAATCAATGACACCCTTATCTAACAAAGATCTAGCAATCTTGATACAAAAGCAAAATTGTGCGGATGCTGGAAATCTGAAATAAAAAGAGAAAAAGCTGAAAATGCTCAGCAGGTCTGGCAGCATCTGTGGAGAGAGAAAGGTCGTGAAAAGGTCACAGACCTGAAACGTTAGCATCTGTGGCAAGAGAAACAGAGTTAACAGACCTGCTGAATATTTCCAGCATGTTCTGTTTTTATTTTATATCTATTAATCTCAAATTTTGACATTTGCAATTGACCCCCAGCTGCAACAGCTTTTTTGGGGGAGAGAGAGTTGCAGATTTCCACTACCCTTTGTGTGAGGAAGCATTTCCTGATATCACCCCTGAATGGCCTTGCTCTAATTTTAAAGTTATGCCCCATTGTTATGAATTACCCACCCCTCCCCCAACCCTCTCAAAGTTTGCAGTACGAAGAGACTTAGTAGTTGGCAGGAAAAAAGACAGAGGCGCAAGGGGAGAGCCAACTGTGCAACAGCCCCAACAAACAAATTTCTCTGCAGCACCTGTGGAAGAGCCTGTTACTCCAGAATTGGCCTTTATAGCCACTCCAGGCGCTGCTTCACAAACCACTGACCACCTCCAGGCGCGTATCCATTGTCTCTCGAGATAAGGAGGCCCAAAAGAAAAAAGAATTTTTCCCAGCACGCAATGCCTCAGACTAAACACATTTGCTTTGCAGGTTTATGATATGTTTGCCCAAAGAAATTTGGGGGGAAATTAATCATCTTGAGAAAATATTTTCATGTTTTAGCACGATGCATTATCCAGAGTGTAGCGGTCTCTAACCCATTCCTGTAATCCTTGTTACTCACTGAGGCAGGAAAAGGAATAGACTCCAGCACATTCCATAAACAGTGCATGTATCTGATGTTTTTTATTATAACAAATATAACATTTTATCAACTCAGAAGTGTTTTGAAGAGTCAGAAAAGTGGCCATGTTTCAAATGTACCATTTTCGAAACTCATTTGCATCAAGCTTAAAGGTTATCATATGGCAGTATAACTATATTTGTACCTGGGATGTGGGCGTCGCTGGCAAGGGCAGCATTTCTTGCCCTTCCCTAATTGTTATTGTCATTGTTGTTGACCTTTGCAAAGCAAGAAGTTCTCAGGTCTGACCTTTGGTGTCTGCCTGGCCATTGCTTTGAGTGGCCCAACTCATCCTGCCTTGTGATCACTGTTGGAATGAGAATGTGTCTGGACATAGACATCTAGAAGTCTGCTGCTCACACTGGAAGAATGCCAAACATCAGCTGTTTGATGACCCTCTTTCCTCTCCACCAAGAGCCTTGCCAACTTTCTCCCAGAAACCTGGGATGGCTGAAAAGATCCATCCTCCACAACAAATGCCTGTCACTCAACTATTCTGGCAGCTCATAAGCACGGTCTTGTGAAAAGACAGCAGGAATCGTTCGGTCATGAGGCAAGTTGAGGGAAGACAACAGGTTACAAATTGAAAGACAAGAGGTACGTGGTTGAATCCTATACAAAGCACTGTGGTCAACTGAAGGTAGATTTTCCTTCAAGAACTCAAACAAGTGTCAATTTAAGATGCTGTATCATATTTTTAAACCCACAGCCTGCAAGTAGATACATCAAAAAGGCGCCGAGTTTTAACAGGAATAGCATTCAAAAAGATTTTCCACCCTATTGAGATGTTTTACTGTGTGGTCTTTAAAAGTATCGAGATTTACCAACATGTACAGATAAGTAATGCTGCCAGTGGGGTCGGTTTGGTTTCATCCAGCTGTACGTCCAAATGTAACATTTTACACAAGGAACACTTTTTTGTTTTAAGTGATACGCTCTGTGTCCTTTCAGACCCAAGTCACAATCTCAAAGATATAGCAGAAATCTGGACTTCAAACGTCATCTGTCCAGTGTAAATAAAGACCCTTAATCTGTTGGAACATTCTACGAGTCTCCTTTAAGAGGACACAATGTACTAATGTGTCGCCTAAGAATAGACACTTTGTTGAACCCATAATTACAAACTCCAGCTTTCAAAAAAAAACAGACACACTGTTTATTATTGTCATCACAGGATTGCAGACTCTACATGTGTTTACTTTCAGATGCAATTACTGTTCCATTGCAACCTTGACTTCATCTTCTTGCGCACCCCCCCCCCCCCCATTCTAAATATGTCACTTATTTCGCCCGATTTCCTTCCGCTGCTTCGCGTTCTGCTCAAAATTATTTCCTCTGTTTTTTAGATTTAGCATTTTAGTTCCCTTGCTTGCTCAGAGTCAACTCCCAATTTGTTCCCTCTCCACTGACGGTGGGATTAAGTTCGAATTTAGCGTAAAAACGTCATTCTAAACCCAACACCTTATTAAACTGCAGACCTAGATGTCAAGTTACATACAAGGAAGTTCCTTTTTTTAAAAAAAGAGACCGCAAGTTCAGCGGGTTCCTGTTAATCTCAGAACTGTTCTGAGCTGCAAACGGAAATTTAACCGACCTGTTCAGCGGCGTTACATTGTTATTGGTCTCATCGTTGGACCTTTTCCAGCCGTTGTCAGTTTTGATCCAGCTCTGGCCGGGCGATCTCCAGTCCTGCCCCAGAAAAGGCATTCTGCAACAAAGGGAACAAAGTTGCCGCGGCTGCTTCTCGTTGCGAATAGTGACAGTGTCAATTTCAGCGTCTCTTTCACTTGGACAAAACTTTCTTCCCCGCTTTCAGATGCTATTGCGGAAGGTGGGGTGGGGGGATTGATTAAGTGTCTCCTTTAGTCGAGATGCTCTTGTTTTTTTACGCAGATGCTAAGTTTGCACACTCGAATTGTCTTTTTAAGTGATCTGCTTTTCACTTTCCTTTGTTGCAAAAATTGCTCTCTCCGATGCTCCTTGTTCTCCGCTTCTGTTTTTTTTTCCCGGATCCCTCTTGTTGTCTTGGCTGTATTCTGGAGTGTGTTTATGGCCTTCGCTCTCCCTCTGCTTGTCTCTTTGGGGGCTGCAAAGTTGCTCCAGGCTGCTATTTATTCAGCCTCTTTGTTGCCGGAAGTGAGCCCGGAGCGCGTGGCACCGCCTCCACCCCCCCCCCCCCCCCCCCATCCCTCCCCAAGGTCAAGGTGCACAGTGCAATCCCAAATCATGCAGATTGTTCACATGACACATTGTTTTCCCTGCTGCTCGCTGGAACAGCATGATCCGGTGCAGCTTGTACAACGGCGGGGGTGGGGGGAAGCGAGAGGCTTGGCAACATATTTAACACACTGTCCATTCCTCCCCTTGTAAACTGGGGCATGTAGATCATGCCGCCCCCTTCCAGATCTGGTTTTACTGTTTCCAGGACTTTTTATTTTATTTCTTGGGCTAGCTCAGCGTGTGCACTAGACTCGCAAACATGATTCTTGAACTCCTGCTGAAGCGGAATCTAAATTGACAGGAGTTTATGATGCTGAGTATCATCTGCACAAGAAGCTGAGCGTTGAATAAACAGTGAACCCCTCCCCCCTTTTTGTGGCTGAATTATAACAACAACGTGCATTTATATAGCACCTTTTAGCTTAATAAAGCGTCCCAAGTGTTTCACAGAAGCATTATAAAACAAAATTTGGTATTGGGCTATGTAAGGTGATATTAGGTCAGGTGACCAAAAGCTTGGTCAAAGAGGTAGACTTTAAGGAGTGTCTTAAAGGAAGAGAGAGAGGTTTAGGAAGGGAATTCCAGAGCTTAGGGCCCAGGCAGCTGAAGGCACGGCCACCAATGGTGGAGCGATTAAAATCGGGGACGCGCAAGAGGCCAGAATTGGAGGAGTGCAGAGATCGCGGAGGGTTGTAGGGCTGGAGGAGGTTACAGAAATAGGGAGGGGCGAAGCTATGCAGGAATTTGAAAACAAGGATGAGAATTTTAAAATCAAGGCGCTGTTTAACCAGGAGTCAATGTAGGCTAGTAAGCACAGGGAGTGATGGGTGACCAGAATATGATATGGACAGCAGAGTTTTGAGTAATGCCAAGTATGCAGTTGAATAAATAACAAAACGTCGCGTGTGGCTGAATAACAGTGTGCAATTAAATATCTATCACTTTACAGCCCAAAACAAACACAGCAATTAAGATGATCGTCAAAAGAACCAGAGGGGAGATGAGGAGATTTTTTTTTACACAGCGAGTTGTTGTGATCTGGAATGCACTGCCTGAAAGGGCGGTGGAAGCAGATTCAATAGTAATTTCAGAGCTGCTCTTTCTCTGCCACCGTAAGTAGGTCAGAAAGTTACAATGCTACAGTGAGAGCAGCTCCAAAGCCATAGTGTAGAGGTGAACTACCAACATCGTGTCCTAACCTCCTCCAGCCCTACAATCCTCCAAGCTCTCTACGCTCCTCCAATTCTGGCCACTTGAACATCCCTGATTTTAATCAGTCCACCATTGGCGTCCGTGCCTTCAGCTAACTGAGCCCCAAGCTCTGGAATTCCCTCCCCATCGCTACCTCTCTTTTTCCTCCTTTAAGACACTCCTTAAAACCTACCTATTTGACCAAGCTTTTGGTCACATGTCCTAATATCTCCTTATTTGGCTCAATGTCAAATTTTGACTGATAACACTCCTAGGAAGCATCTTGAGAGGATTTACTATGTTAAAAGAGCTATATAAATGCAAGTAGTTTCAACTGTATAATTACTTTTACAAGATGTAGTCTCTCCACGACCTGATGGCCTGCATTCCAGAGTTCTAAAAGAGATAGCTGCAGAGATGGTGGATGCACTGGATATAATTTTCCAGAATTCCCTGGATTCTGGAATGGTCCCAGCAGATTGGAAGTTAGCAAATGTAACACCGCTATTCAAGAAAGGAGAGAGAAAGAAAACAGGGAGCTACAGGCCAGTTAGCCTGCCATCAGTCGTCGGGAAAATACTGGAACCTATTATTGAGGAATTTTCAACAATGCACTTAGGAAATCATAGTACGATCAGACAAAGTCAACATGGTTTTACAAAAGGAAAATCATGTTTGACAAATTTATTAGAGTTTTTAGAGGGTGTAACTAGTAGGGTAGCTAAAGGGACCAAAAGATGTAGCTGTTTTATCAATACATTAAGAATAAGAGGATAACTAAGGAAAGGGTAGGGTCCATAAAAGACCAAAAAGGTAACCTGTGTGTAGGGGCGGAAGATGTTGGTATTGTTCTTAATGAATACTTTGTGTCTGTCTTCACAAAACAGGGAAAATGCAGATATTGTAGTTCAGGATGAGGGGTGTGAAGTATTGGATGTGATCAACATAGGGAGAGAGGACATATTAATGGGATTAGCATCCTTGAAAGTTGATAAATCACCAGGGCTGGATGAAATATGCCCATGGCTGTTAAAAGAAGCAAGAGAGGAAATAGCAGAAGGTCTGACCATCATTTCCAGTCCTCACTGGAGACTGGTGTAGTGCCGGAGGATTGGAGAACTGCTAACGCTGTACCTCTGTTTAAAAAGGGAGTGAAGGATAGACCAAATAATTACAGGCCAGTCAGTCTAACCTAGGTAGTGGGCAAATTATAGGAAGCTACTCTGAGAGACAGGATAAACTGTCACTTAGAAAGGCACAGGTTAATCAAGGATAGTCAGCATAGATTTGCTAAAGGAAGATCTTGTCTGACCAACTTGATTGAATTTTTTTGAAGAAGTAACAAGGAAGATTGATGAGAGTAGTGCAGTTGATGTGGTCTACATGGATTTTAGCAAGGCTTTTGACAAGGTCCCACATGGCAGACTGGTTAAAAAAATAAAATCCCATGGGATCCAGGGAAATGCAGCATGGTGGATACAAAATTGGTTCAGTGGCAGGAAACAAAGGGTAATTGCTGATGGGTGTTTTCGCGACTGGAGGGCTGTTTCCAGTGACGTTCCACAGGGCTCAGTACTGGGCCCCCTGCTTTTTGTGGTATATATTAACGATTTGGGCGTAAATGTAGGGGGAATGATCAAGAAGTTTGCAGACGACACACAGATTGGCTGTGTGGTAGATAACGAGGAGGATAGCTGTAGGCTGCAGGAAGATATTGATGGTTTGGTCAGATGGGCAGAAAAGTGGCAAATGGAATTCAAACCTGGAGAAGTGAGAGGTGATGCATTTGGGGAGGTCAAACAAAGCAAAGGAATACACAATTAAAGGGAAAATCCTGAAAGGTGTAGAGAAAGTGAGGGACCTTGGAGTGAATGTTTTCAGATACCTGAAGGTAGCAGGACAGGTCAATAAGGTAGTTAAGAAGGCATATGGAATCCTTTCCTTTATTAGTTGAGGTACAGAATATGAGAGCAGAGAGGTTATGCTGGAACTGTATAAATCATTGGTTAGGCCACAACTTGAGTACTGTGTGCAGTTCTGGTTACCACATTACAGAAAGGATGTAATTGCACTAGAGAGTGTACAGAGGAGATTTACGAGGATGTTGCCGGGACTGGAAAAATGCAGCTATGAGGAAATATTGGATAGGCTGGGGTTGTTCACCTTGGACCAGAGAAGACGTAGGGGAGATTTGATTGAAATGTACAAAATTTTGAGGGGCCTGGATAGAGTGGATGTGAAGGGCCTATTTATCTTAGTAGAAAGGTGAGTGACAAGGGAGCATAGATTTAAAGTGAATGGTAAAAAGATTAGAAGGGAGATGAGGAAAAGTCTTTTCACCCAGAAGGTGGTGGGGATCTGGAACTCACTGTCTGAAAGGGTAGTTGAGGCAGAAACCCTCAACTCATTCAAAAGAAGTCTGGATTTGCACCTCAAGGGCCATAATCGGCAGGGCTATGGACCAATTGCTGGAAGGTGGGATTAGAATGGATGGAACGTTTTTCGGCCAGCACAGACATGATGGGCCAAGTGGCCTCTTCCTGCGCCGTAAATTTTCTATGATTCTATGTAGCATACCTGGATTTCCAAAATTCGATAAATTGGCACACAAAAGGTTAATAGACAAGATAAGGGCTCATGGAGTTGCAGTAATATATTAGCATGGATAGATGATTGGTTAACGGACAGGAAGCAAAGAGTGGGCATAAATGGGGCATTTTCAAGTTGCAGACCACAAGGATTAGTACTGGGGCCTAAGCTATTTACAATCTATATTAATGCCTTAGATAAAAAGACAGAGTAGTACATCTAAGTTTGTTGACGATACAAAGCTAGTTGGGAATGCAAGCTGTATGGAGGACACAGAGAGGTTGCAAAGAGATATAGACAGGTTAAGTGAGTGGCAGATGGAGTATACTGTAGGGAATTGTGAGGTTATTCACTTTGGTCGTAAGAATGGAAAAGCAGAATATTTTTTAAAAGGCGTGAAACTTGTAAATGTTGCTGTGCAGAGAGACTTGGGTGTACTTGTACAATGAACACCACAAGTTAACATGCAGGTACAGCAAGCAATTAGGAAGGCAAATGGCATGTTTGCCTTTATTGCAAGGGAATTAGAGTACAAGAATAAGGAAGTCTTGCTACAATTGTACAGGGCTTTGGTGAGATCACACCCGGAATACTGTACGTGGTTTTGTCTTTATATTTGAGGAAGGATATACTTACATTGGAGGCATTTCAGCAAAGATTCATTAGATTGGTCCCTGGGAGGAGGGGGTTGTCCTATGATGAGAGGCTGAGTAAATTGCGTCTATATTCTCCAGAGTTTAGAAGAATGAAAGGGGGTCTCATTGAAACTTACCAGATTCAGAAGGGGCTGGACAGGGTAGAGACTGAGAAGTTGTTTCTCCTGGCTGGGGAATCTAACACATGGGGGCACAGTCTCAGGATAAGGGGACGATCATATAGGTCTGAGATGAGGAGAAATGTCTTCACTCAAAGGGTTGTGAATCTTTGGAATTCTCTACCCCAGAGGGTTGTGGATGCTCCATCGTTGAATATATTTAAGACTGGGACAGACAGATTTTTGGTCTCTCAGGGAATCAAGGGATATGGGGAGTGGGCGGGAAAGTAGAGTTGAGGCAGATCGGCCGTGATCATATTGAATGGCAAAGCAAGCTCGAGGGACCATATGGTCTACTCCTGCTCCTATCTCTTATGTTCTTATGCATTCCATGCCATAACAATTCCATACACAAAGAAATTTCTCCAAGCCTTTCTCCTTGCTCTCATGGGGACTATTGTCCCATGTAATGACTCCCTTGTCACTGACTTCCCAAACATAGGAAATAGTCTTTCCTTATTCACCTTTTGTCATTTTAAAACCTTTCCCAATCTCCTCAGCCTTCTCTAGTGCACAGCGTTAGTTGTGGCCCAATGGGTAGCATGCTTGCCTCTGACTCAGAATGTTGTGGGTTTAAGTCCCACTACAGGACTTAAGCGCAAACTATAGACCAACCCTCCGAGTGCAGTACTGAGGGAGCACTGCACTGTTGGAGGTGCCATCTTTCAGGTGCGATATTAAACTGAGATCCAACTGCCCTCTCAGATGGGCATAAAAGATCCCGTGGCATTATTTGAAAAAGAGCAGCGGAGTCCTTTCTGATGTGCTGGTTGATGTTTATCTCTCAATCAGCATCACTAAAACAAATTATCTAGTCATTATCACATTGCTGTTTGTGGGAGTTTGCTGTGTGCAAATTAGCTACATTTTCTACAGTACAATCATGACTACATTTCATTGACAATAAAGCACTTCAGGATATTATGAAATGTGATATATAAATGCAAGTTTTTCTTTTAGTACAGGCAGTGCTATTATTTCCAGTCACTCTTCATAGCTGTACTTACTCACCTCTATTATCCTGGGGATCTGGATGTTGCATTCTCTCCATGCATGAGATGGGGGTCATTGGATGGCAGGTACCAAGAGAAGTTTGGTCATGACATTCAACTTCTCTCCCTTCTCTTGCTGCTCCACCATACATAATGTAACTGTGAACCTGACAATGAAACCCTGATTTCATTCTGTCTACTGCAAGTCACATGTCAACTCAGCTCCTCAGCCACTCATTTTGATCCCTCTTCTTGCCCGCTTGTGTTACACGGAGTGTACGTAGAACCTGCAGTGCTGAAACAGGTCATTTGGCCCAACTAGTATATACCGGCTTTTATGCCCCACAGGAGCCTCCTCCGAACTCTTCATCAAACCCTATCAGCGTATTCTACTCCTTTCTCCCTCGTGTAGATATACCAATCCAACATGAACAGAGGAAAAAGCATCCAGGCCCCTCTGCTTCTTTGCCAGGAGTTTGCATGCACGTGCCTTCTCCCTACCAAGCACCAACCCAGAAACATCCACTTGGGATGTACTAGACAAAGAGGGGAGGTGTACAGGATGATATGCAGAGCAGATGTGGGCAAGGAGACTGGGAATGGGAGATGTCTTTGTCCAGATGGTCAGGACTTGTCCACCCTGAAGCCTCAGAACACCAATCTCAGAGGATCTTGTTTTCATGTCCCTCCAGGCCTGTTTCTCCCTACTTCAATCCCTCCCGCCTCCAGTTCTACAATGATCCAGTTCTACAATATTTATGCTCCTCTAATCTGACCTCTTGTGCATCCCCAATTTTTGTTACACCAACATTGTCCATCATGCCTTCAGCTGCCTGGGCCCTAAGCTCTGGAATTCCACCCACCTCTCTAACTCACTCTCCTCTTTTAAGTTGCTCCTTAAAATTTCACTCTTAGACCAAGCTTTGGTCACCTGTCCTAATATCTCTTTATGTTGCTCAGTGTCAGATTTTGTCTGATTACAATCCTGTGAAGTGCCTTGGAATGTTTTTACTATGTTAAAGGTGCTGTATGAACGCAAGCTGTTGTTTTACCTTTACAGGAAGGATAAATTGTAGAGCAACCAACACATGTGCAGGCACTGAGGACAGTTTTTTAAAATGATTCTTGGGATGAGAGTGTCACTGGCTAGACCAACATTTATTGCCCATCCCTAATTGCGCTTGAGAAGGTGGTGGTGAGTTGCCTTCTTGAACTGCTGCAGTCCTTGGGGTGTACGTACACCCACAGTGCTGTTAGGAAGAGAGTTCCAGGATTTTGACCCAGCGACAGTGAAGGAACGGCGATAGTTCCAAGTCAGGATGGTGTGTGGCTTGGAGGGGAACTTGCAGGTGGTGATGTTCCCATGCATCTGCTGCGTTTGTCCTTCTAGGTGTAGAGGTTGCTGGTTTGAAAGATGCTGTTGAAGAAGCCTTGGTGCGTTGCTGCAGTGCATCTAGTATATGGTACACACTGCTGTCACTGTGCATCAGTGAATGTTTGTGGACGGGGAGTGAATGTTTGTGGACGGGGTGCCAATCGAATGGGCTACTTTGTCCTGAATGCTGTTGAGCTTCTTGAATGTTGTTGGAGCTGCATCCAACCAGGCAAGTGGAGAGTATTCCATCACACTCCTGACGTGTGCCTTGTGGACAGGCTTTGGGGAGTCAGGAGGTGGATTACTCACTGCAGAATGACTCAGCTCCTGACCTCATTACAGCCTCTGTCCAAATATGCACAAAAGAGCTGAATTCCAGAGGTGAGGTGAGAGTGGCTGACCTTGACATCAAGGCAGCATTTGGTCGAGTATGGCATCAAGGAGCCTTAGCAAAACTGGAGTCAATGGGAATCAGGGGGGAAACCCTCCGCTGGTTGGAGTCATACATAGCGCAAAGGAAGATGATTGTGATTGTTGGAGGTCAATCTTCTCAGTCCCAGGACATCACTGCAGGAGTTCCTCAGGCCCTGCTCTTGTAGCTACAGTATTTATGTGGCTGGTCCAGGTCAGTTTCTGGTCAATGGTAGTTTCTGCGCAGTGGTCTCGAAGTCAGCTGGAAGTGAACACTACTTACATCCATGGTACAATGATGGATGTGTGTGTAATGCTCACTTCACCCTGCAGTGCTTGGCCGCTCCAGGGAAACCTGTAGCACAAGCCCACAAAGGTCCTGAGGCATGTCTTTTCCTCTATCATGGATACATCAAGCACTGCTGCAGAAGCCTGGGATGCCAGGATGAGTTAAAAAAAATGTAAATAAAGGGCAAGCAATTATCAGATCTTATAATAGACCAAAATTATGGTTGTACATTTTGAACTGTAATCACTAAGGAATGTTGATTCTGTTGTTTTCTAATTAGCCCAGCAAACCAGCTTGTTATTGGAATTTGTATGAAAGCCACAGAAATATTTTTTTTGGATCTGGTTTCTAGGTGAGGCAATCTGTTGCAAAAGGGCAGCTGAAAAAAACAGAGCTTTATTGGCACTGCCACCTGCTGTTGCAGATCTCACTTATTTCATCATTGCTCTGTGTGATGAGCAAGTTCAAAAACTACTTGTGTGAACTGCCAGCCGAAGGAAAGAAAAATTCTCCAATCACAAGGCTGGCACATGATGTGAAACATGATCATTGCTTCTAAAAATAAAAATAAAAATAAAAAGGAAAAAAAATAGAATTGCCCCTCACCCACCCCCGTTCTCCCAGAAATCAGGTCCTTCCCTACTGTGATTCCTGTTATTGATCTGGACTCATTGATCTGTCTCGGTGAGGTCAGATTACTACAAGCTATCATAAGACAAACACATGGTCGCATCCTGTGACTCACTTCATGAGAACTTTTCGAACTGCACCTGCTATGCAGATGCTATTTAAAACAGAAAGCAAATGTTAACGGTAGGGTCCAATAAATAAATACGTTTTAAGAAGATTTTATTACCTACCTCAGCATCATTGTGTAAAATACTTTCGATATCCGCTCCCTCCACCAGTAGCGTACCGTTGGTGCGGTTATGTAGCATCAACAGGAGACACTGCACCTACTCACCCATCTTACCTTTGATGGCAAATTCTCATCCCCATGACCGCTATAATAAAGAAGAAAAAACAGTATCTCCTTCAAGTTCTCTTAATGCTAACCTTCCATGATTGGCATTCAAGTTCCAGGAATTGAAGGTTAATCGTCAAGACACTGCTGTGAGCAACGCTCTGGAAAAAAATCATTTAAAAAAGGTGCAGATTATCCATTTGTTTATTAGTTATAAAAATATCAGAGATATGGAAAAGAGCTGTTTGACTGGCAGTCAAGAGTCATCCAATTGGGTACCTAGTTTGTCAGCCATAGCTCAGTTGGTGGCACTCTCACCTCTGAGTCACAAGGTACAGGTTGCACTCCAGGGTTTGAGCACAGAAATCAACACTGCTACTCCAATGCAGTACTGAGGGAGTGCTGCACTGTCAGAGGTGCTGCTGTTTGGATGACATGAAAAATCAAGGCCCCAACTGGCGGCTCTGGTGGATGTAAAAGATCCCGTGGCATTATTTTGAATAAGGGGAGGCAGTGGTGTAGTGGTATTATCACTGGACTAGTAACTCAAGACCCAGGGTATTTCTCTGGGAACATGGGTTCGAATCCCACCACAGCAGAAGGTGGAATTTTAATTTAATTAATAAATCTGGAATTAAAAGCTAGTCTAATGATGGCCATGAAACCATTGTCGATTGTTGTAAAAACCCATCTCGTTCAATGGAAGGAAATCTGCTGTCCTTACCTGGTCTGCCCTACATGTGACTCCAGATCCACAGCAATGTGGTTAACTCTTACATGCCCTCTGAAATGGCCTAGCAAGCCACTCAGTTGTACCTAACCGCTACGATGTCAATGAAAAGGAATGAAACCGGACGGACCACCCAGCATCGACCTAGGCACCGGAAATGACAACGGCAAACCCAGCCCTGTCGATCCTGCAAAGTCCTCCTTACTAACATCTGGGGGCTTGTGCCAAAGTTGGGAGAGCTGTCCCACAGACTAGTCAAGCCTTACATAGTCATACTCACAGAATCATACCTTACAGACAATGTCCCAGACACTGTCATCACCATCCCCGGGTATGTCCTGTCCCACCGGCAGGACAGACCCAGCAGAGGTGGCGGGGCAGTGGTCTACTGTAGGGAGAGAGTTGCCCTGGGAGTCCTCAACATCGACTCCGGACCCCATGAAGTCTCATGGCATCAGGTCAAACATGGGCAAAGTAACCTCCAACTGATTACCACCTACCACCCTCCCTCAGCTGATGAATCAGTACTCCTCCATGTTGAACACCATTTGGAGGAAGCACTGAGGGTGGCAAGGGCACAAAATGTACTCTGGGTGGGGGACTTCAAGTCCATCACCAAGAGTGGCTCGGTAGCACCACTACTGACCGAGCTGGCCGAGTACTAAAGGACATAGCTGCTAGACTGGGTATGCGGCAGGTGGTGGGGGAACCAACACGAGGGAAAAACATACTTGACCTTGTCCTCACCAATCTGCCTGCCGCAGATGCTTCTGTCCATGACTGTATTGGTAGGAGTGACCACCGCATAGTCCTTGTGGAGACGAAGTCCCGCCTTCGCATTGAGGATACCGTCCATCGTGTTGTGTGGCACTATCACCATGCTAAATGGGATAGATTTCGAACAGATCTAGCAATGCAAAACTGGGCATCCATGAGGCACTGTAGGCCATCAGCAGCAGCAGAATTGTACTCAACCACAATCTGTAACCTCATGGCCCGGCATATTCCCCAGTGTACCATTACCATCAAGTCAGGAGACCAACCCTGGTTCAATGAAGAGTGCAGGAGGGCATGCCAGGAGCAGCACCAGGCATACCTCAAAATGAGGTGTCAACCTGGTGAAGCTACAACCCAGGACTACTTGCATGCCAAACTGCATAAGCAGTATGCAATAGACTGAGCTAAGCGATCCCATAACCAACGGAGCAGATCTAAGTTCTGCAGTCCTACTACATCCAGTCATGTATGGTGGTGGACAATTAAACAACTAACTGGAGGAGGTGGCTCCACAAATATCCCCATCCTCAATGATGGGGGAGCCCAGCATATCAGTGCAAAAGATAAGGCAGAAGCATTTGCAACGATCTTCAGCCAGAAGTGCCGAGTTGATGATCCATCTCAGCCCCCTCCTGAAGTCCCCAGCATTACAGATGCCAGACTTCAGCCAAATCGATTCACTCCGCGTGATATCAAGAAACGACTGAAGGCACTGGATACTGCAAAGGCTATGGGTCCTGACAATATTCCGGCAATAGTACTGGAGACCTGTGCTCCAGAACTTGCCGCACCCCTAGCCAAGCTGTTCCAGTATAGCTACAGCACTGGCATCTACCCGGCAATGTGGAAAATTGCCCAGGTATGTCCTGTACACAAAAAGCAGGACAAGTCCAACCCGGCCAATTACCGCCTAATCAGCCTACTCTCAATCATCATAAAGTGATGGAAAGTGTCATCAACAGTGCCATCAAGCAGCACTTGCTTAGCAATAACCTGCTCAGTGATGCTCAGTTTGGGTTCCGCCAGAGCCACTCAGCTCCTGACCTCATTACAGCCTTGGTTCAAACATGGACAAAAGAGCTGAACTCAAGAGGTGAGGTGAGAGTGACTGCCCTTGACATCAAGGCAGCATTTGACCGGGTATGGCATCAAGGAGCCCTAGCAAAACTGAGGTTAATGGGAATCAGGGGGAATACTCTCTGCTGGTTGGAGTCATACCTAGCACAAAGGAAGATGGCTGTGGTTGTTGGAGGTCAATCATCTGAGCTCCAGGACATCACTGCAGGCGTTCCTCAGGGTAGTGTCCTAGGCCCAACCATCTTCAGCTGCTTCATCAATGACCTTCCTTCAATCATAAGGTCAGAAGTGGGGATGTTCGCTGATGATTGCACAATGTTCAGCACCATTCGCAACTCCTCAAATACTGAAGCAGTCCGTGTAGAAATGCAGCAAGACCTGGACAATATCCAGGCTTGGGCTGATGTGGCGAGTAACATTTGCGCCACACAAGTGCCAGGCAATGACCATCTCCAACAAGAGAGAATCTAACCATCTCTTCTTGACATTCAATGGCATTACCATCGCTGAATCCCCCACTATCAACATCCTGGGGGCTACCATCGACCAGAAACTGAACTGGAGAGGTCATATAAATACTGTGGCTACAAGAGCAGGTCAGAGGCTAGGAATCCTGAGGCGTGTAACTCACCTCCTGACTCCCCAAAGCCTGTCCACCATCTACAAGGCACAAGTCAGGAGTGTGATGGAATACTCTCCACTTTCCTGGATGGGTGCAGCTCCAACAACACTCAAGAAGCCACACCCTGCCAGGACAAAGCAGCCCGCTTGATTGGCACACTATCCACAAACATTCACTCACTCCACCACCGGTGCACAGTGGCAGCAGTTTGTACCATCTGCAAGATGCACTGCAGCAATGCACCAAGGCTCCTTCGACAGCACCTTCCAAACCCACGACCTCTACCACCTCGAAGGACAAGAGCAGCAGATGCATGGGAACACCACCACCTGCAAGTTCCCCTCCAAGTCACACACCATCCTGACTTGGAACTATATCGCCGTTCCTTCACTGTCGCTGGGTCAAAATCCTGGAACTCCCTTCCTAATAGCACTGTGGGTGTACCTACCTCACATGGACTGCAGCGGTTCAAGAAGGCAGCTCACCACCACCTTCTCAAGGGCAATTAGGGATGGGCAATAAATGCTGGCCTAGCCAGTGACACCCACATACCATGAAAGAATAACAAAAAACAGCAGGGGAGTTTTCCCTGGTGTCCTGGCCAATATTTATCCCTCAACCAACATCACAAAAGCATGTTATCTGGTCATCCTCACATTGGTGTTTGTGGGATCTTGCTGTGCGCAAATTGGCTACCATGTTTCCTACATTACAACAGTGACTAAACTTCAGAAATACCTCATTGGGTGTAAAGTGCTTCAAGGTGTCTGGTGGTCATGAAAAGCGCTATATAAATGCAAGTCTTTAATGAAGAGTTTGTTTGCCAATTAATTGGGAAGGCAGGACTCAAAAGGATGGATGTGTCAGGTGACCAATGGCGGGTGTGTGGGGACAGTGCGGTTGGAGGATGGAGGTTATGTGATGGACTCTCCAGGGTATGTCCAGTGTTGGCAGTCCTAATACAGGTTGATGAGCAGGGAGATGTAAACTGAGCTGCTATAGCACCACCGCTGGAGGGGAGGGTGTAATTGTATTGTGGCAATTTTACATAATCATTGGATTTAATAACAGAAAAAACACGACACATGAAAGGCATACGACAACAATTTATATTTATATAGTGCCTTTAACGTAAAAATATCTCAAGGCACTTCACAGGGGCATTACAAATCAAAATGACACCAAGTCACATAAGGAAATATGAGGGCAGACGATCAAAGCTTGGTCAAAGAGGTAGGTTTTAAAGAGTGTCTTAAAGAAGGAAAGCAAGGTAGAGAGGAGGAAAGGTGTAGAGAGGGTATTCCAAAGTTTGGGGCCTAGGCAACTGAAGGCATGGCAGCCAATGGTACAGCGATTAGAATCAGGGATGCTCAAGAGGCCAGAATGAAGACGAGTCTAGATATCCCGGAGAGTTGCAGGGCTGGAGGAGATTACAGAGATAGGGAGAGGCGAGGCCATGGAGGGATTTGAAAACAAGAATGAGAATTTTTAAATCGAGACATCGTTTGACTGGGAACAATGTAGGTCAGTGAGCTTAGACTGTTATCAGAAAGGGGGATGGAGTTGGTAGCTAGGGAGTGGAGTTTGGAGCGGGGACTGAAAACAATGCCTTCTGTCTTCCCAATATTTAATTGGAGGACATTTCTGCTCATCCAGTACTGGATGTCGAATAGGCAGTCTGATAATTTAGCAACAGTGGAGGAGTCAAGAGAGGTGGTGGTGAGGTAGAGCTGGGTGTCGTCAGTGTACATGTGAAAACTAATGCTGTGCTTTCGGATGATGTCACTGAGGGGTAGCATGTAGATGAGAAATAGGAGGGGCCAAGGATAGATCCTTGGGGGACACCAGAGATAACGGTGCGGGAGCAGGAAGGGAAGCCATTGCAAGTGAGTCTCTGGCTCCGATTAGATAGGATTGGAGGGATTCGAACATGGCGTTCCAGGAAAGATGGGAATGGATTTGGGAGGTGACAGCACGTCCAAGGACTTTGGAGAGGGCATGAGGGGAGATAGGAGAGAAACTAGAGAAAGATGTGAGTTCAGGTCTAGGTCAGAGGGGAGGATTAGAGTAAAGGCCTGCTACCCGACCCTAACCCGATGGGCCCGATGACATGTATCGGGTTCGGATCGGGTCGGGTTGCACTTCCGTGTCCGGCATTCGAGCTCGGGCCGGGTCGGGGCGGATCGGACACACTCTATCACCACCTCAGGTAAGTGGCTCCAATGTTAATTTACTTTTTGGACTTTAAAGGTGGTTTTGCTGCAGTTATTGTAAGCTTGTGCAGGGAACAAAGTGAAAAATGGAAGGTAAGTTAACTGATGGTCGGGTTGGGCTGGGCGCGGGAAAAAATGGAAGGACTCAGGCCAGGTCGGGCTCGGGATTGGATGTGGTTCTGTCGAGCTCAGGTAGGGTCTCATTTGCAGACCCGAGCCGGCCTTTAGATTAGAGGAAGTTTGCCCAGTGGATAGTGGAAGGGAGGAACATGGCAGACGCAGCTGATCGGATAGTCTCGATCTTAGTGACAAAGAAGTCCATGAGCTCCTCGCACTTAATGTTAGAGGTGAGGGTGGAGGAGACAGGGGAGGAGCTGGGTGCAGTTTAAGAAGGTGGTTGGCATTAGAGAAAAGAAGCTGGGGGTTATCCTTGCATTCCGGGATGATCCTGGAATAGTGAGCAGTTTCAGCAGACAACAGCAGGACCAGATAGTGCTTTATGTGGTCCAGCCAGATCTGGCAATGAATGGCCAAACCAGTTGTCTGCCATATCCGTGCAGATGTACAATGTTTAATGTATTAATAGATTTGTGCAAGGAACACATTCTTCAAAGAACTTCTTCTGGAAGAAATTAGTATTAATAAAGAGGTAGTACGTGAAGAATTAACTGGATTGAAGGTTAATAAATCCCCTAGACCAGATGAGCTACATCCCAGAGTGTTGAAGGAGGTGGCTGTAGAGATAGTGAATGCATTGGTGGTTATCTTTCAAAATTCTACAGATTCTGGAAAGGTTCCTGCAGACTGGAAAGTAGCAAATGTAATCCTACTATTTAAATAAAGAGGGAGAGAGAAAACAGGGAACTACAGACCTGTTAGTTTGATGTCAGTAGTAGGGAAAATGTTAGAATCTATTATAAAGGATGTGATAACTAGAGATTTAGAAAATAATAAGATTGGGCAGAGTCAACATGGATTTATGAAAGGGAAATGTTTTTTGAGGATGTTACTTGTAGCATAGATAAAGGAGAACCAGTGGATGTGGTGTATCTGGATTTTCAGAAGGCTTTTGATAAGGTCCCACACAGGAGGTTAGTAAACAAAATTAGAGCACATGGGATTGGGCGTAATATACTGGTATGGATTAAGAATTGGTTAGCAGACAGAAAATAGAGAATAAACAGGTCATTCTCAGGATGTCAGGCTGTTACTAGTGGGGTATCGCAAGGATCAGTGCTGGGGCCACAGCTGTTCACAGTCTATATAACTGATGTGGATGTGGGGAACAAATGTAATATTTCCAAATTTACTGATGACACAAAACTAGGAGGGAATGTAAGTTGTGAGGAGAATGTGAGGAGGTTTCAAGGGGATTTGGACAGGCTAAGTGAGTGGGCAAGATAATGGCAGATGGAATATAATGTGAAGTTATCCACTTTGGTAGAAAAAACAGAAAGACAGAGTATTTCTTAAATGGTGGGAGGTTGGGAAATGTTGATATCCAAAGGGATCTGGGTGTCATTGTTCATGAGTCACTGAAAACTAACATGCAGGAGCAGCAAGCAATTAGGAAGGCAAATGGCATGTTGACCTTCATTTCAAGGGGTTTTGAGTACAGGAGTAAAGAAGTCTTGCTGCATTTGTATAGAGCCTTGGTGAGACTGCACCTGGAGTATTGTGTAGAGTTTTGGTCTCTTCATCCAAAACAGATATACTTGCCACAGAGGGAGTGCAACAGAGTGCAACAATGCGATTTAAAACACATTTCAACCTATTTAGTGAGATATGGTTCTTGCTTGTACAAGTAGTCAATGTCTGCCCGCACTCTTGATGTAGTGATGCGGAGAATCTGGATAGATATCTACCTGTCAGGAGTGACCTTGATCTCTTTCTTTTCCCTCTTGTTCTCTCTCTCCCTCTCTGTTTCAATCCCCATCCCCTGTGTCCATCTCTCACCTCTTTCTCTCTCCCCTCTCTATCTCTCCCCTCTCTATCTCTTTCCTCTTTCTCTCCCGTGTCCATCTCTTTCCTCCCTCTGTGTCCACCCCTCTCACCCACATCTCTCTCTCTTTCTCTCCCTCGTCCCTCTCTCTCTCCCATCTCTCTCTCTCTCCCACACACACACGCTCTCTCTCTCTCTCACACACACACGCTCTCTCTCTCTCTCTCTCCCACACACACGCTCTCTCTCTCTCTCCCACACACACATGCTCTCTCTCTCTCTCCCACACACACACGCTCTCTCTCTCTCTCCCACACACACATGCTCTCTCTCTCTTTCTCTAGCCCCCCCCCACCCCCACACACACTTTCTCTCTCTGTCCCACACTCACTCACTCTCTCTTCCCCCCTCCCCCCCCAACACACTCTGGCTCCCCCACAAACACACTCTCCCTCCCCACCCTCTCTCTTTGCCTCCCCACTCTCCCCCCTCTCCCACCGTTCTCTCACTCTCCCCCCTTTCTCTCACTCCCCCTCTCTCTCTCTCTCCTCTCCCCCTCATCCTCTCCCACCCCCTCTTTCTCTCTCCTTCTCCCTTCTCTCTCTCTCCCCCTCCCTCCTCTCTCCCCACTTACCCCTCTCTCTCCCCTCCCCTCTGTCTGCTGCCCGTGTCTCCCCCCTCCCCTCGCCCTCTCCCTTCCCCTCTATCCCCCTCCCCCTCTCTGCACCCCCTTCTCCCTAACCCCCTCCCCCTCTCTCCACCCCCTTCTCCCTAACCCCCTCCCCCTCTCTCCCCCTCTCTGCACCCCCTTCTCCCTAACTCCCCCCCCCTCTCTCCCCTCACCCTATCCCCATCCCTTCTCTCCCTATCTTTCTCTCCCCCTCTCCCTATCCCTCTCCTCCCCCTCTCCCTTTCGCCCCCTCTCCCTCTCTCCCACCCTCTCCCTATCTCCTCCCTCCCCCGCTTTCCACCTTCCCCCATCTCCCCTCCACGTCCACCCCACCTGACCATTTCTGAGAGCGGGAACAGCTGTTTGAACTTCAGGTTTCTCGACACTTTTTTAAAAAATGGAAACCCGCCGGAAAACCGCGAAACTGTCTGAAGTTCAGAAACTGCTGTTCACGCTCCCAGCACCTGTAAGCTGTGAAACTGACGCTTGCGATTTTTATTTTACAGCCGCTCTGGTTGGAAAGAAGAAGCCATTGGGAAATTACTAGTCACGGATCTCAACATCTTTTACCATGGACACTGGTGTCCATGTACGGACACGTTGCCGACCCCTGCACCAGACTAATCTCCGGGATGGCAGGATTGTCTTTTGAGGAGAGATTGCGGAAAATGGGCCTGTATTCGCTAGAGTTTTGAAGAATGAGAGGCGATCTCATTGAAACTTGCAAAATTCTTACAGGGTTTGACAGGGTGGATGTAGGATCGGATGTTTCCTCTGGCTGGTGAGTCTAGAACCAGGGGACAGTCTCAGAATAAGGGGCAGGCCATTTAAGATTGAGATGAGGAGGAATTTCTTTACTCAGAGGGTGGTGAGTCTTTGGAATTCTCTAACCCAGAGGGCTGTGGAAACTCAATCATTGAGCATGGTCAAGACAGAAATCAATAGATTTCTGGATACTAATGACATCAAGGGATTATGGGGATGGCGCGGAAAAGTGGCGTTGAGATAGATGATTAACCATGATCGTATTGAATGATGAAGCAGGCTTGACGGGCTGAATGGCCTACTCCTGCTCCTATGTTCTCTTGTTCCAAAATACCATCATTGAATCGCACTGTAACGGGCTTTGAGCTATTGGATTGCATTGTCAGTACTGAAACTTTAAAAAAAACCTTTTATCTTAATTGCTTTCCTCTTGATAATACCCTTTAAAACAGATTGATGGTAATCTGATTTCCATAGAAACAGTGAGTACAGTAAATAGAGATATTGATCTCACATGGAAGCTAAGTAGTGCCAGGCATAACATCAAAGTTTTAGTGTAGTGCTGCTGTGGACAACTTTAACTATGTTGCACAGCAGCGTACAGACCAAGCAGAGCATTCCACCTTCTAGCCTCCAAAATCTTGTGCTATTCAGACCCAAAAATACAGCAATAACTTGCATTTATCTAACACCTTTAACATAGTAAAACAACCCAAGGTGCTTCACAGGAGCGATATCAAACAAATTTTGACACCAAGCCACAGAAACAGATATAGGCCATGACTGCAGGTTTTAAGGAGCATCTTAAAGGAAGAGAAAGGGGAAAAGAGACAGAGAGGTTTAGGGAGAGAATTCCAGAGCTTAGGACCTCGGCAGATGAAGGTGCGGCCACCAATGGCGGAGCGATAAAAATTTGTAATGCACAAGAGGCCAGAATTGGAGGAGCGCAGACATCTAGAAGGTTTGTAGGGCTGGCGGAGGTTACAGAGATAGGGAGAGGTGAGGCCATGGAGTGATATGAGGATGATAATTTTAAAATCGAGGTGTTGGCGGACTGGGAACCAATGTAGGCCAGCGCACACAGAGCTTATAGGTGAACGGGACTTGACGTGAGTTAAGATTTGGGCAGCAACACGATGGATGACCTCAAGTTTATGGAGGGTGGAAAATGAGAAGCCAGGCAGCAGATCTTTGTAATAGTCAAGTCTGGAGTTAACAAAAGCATGCATGAGGGTTTCAGCAACAGATAAGCTGAGGTAGAAGCGGAGACAGGCGATGTTAGAGGTTGAAGTGGGCGGTCCTGGTGATGGAGACGATATGGGGTTGGGAGCTGAGCCCAGGATCAAATAGGCCATCAGGATTGAGAAGAGTCTGGTTCAGTCTGAGGGAGCGGCCAGGAAGGTGGATGGAATCAATGGCAAGGGAACTGGTTTTGTGGCAGAGGCCAAAGACAATAGCTTTGGTCTTCCCAATGTTTAATTGGAGGAAATTGCGGCTCATCCAATAATTGATGGCAGACATTTGAACTTGGCTAACTTCAATGGGCAAAGTCAACCATTTCTTAGACAGTTGTTAGATATTAATAAAGGGGCATTCACAATGTATGTGCTTAGTGTAACAGTCTAAAAGCTATTGGTCCAAATGATTGATGTAACTCAACACTGTAATTAGGTAAGAATGTTCAGATTGAGTTCTGAGTCCAAAACCAAAAGAGACTGCTGTAGTATGAGAAGTCTGCCATTGTGGTAATTTCTTCTTTTCTTCTTTGGCCTCCTTGTCTCGAGAGACAATGGGTAAGCGCCTGGAGGTGGTCAGTGGATTGTGAAGAATGGTATGATGTGTGATGCACTCTCAATTGGAAAATTGCTATCTCCATTCACATTGCACTGTGCTTCTGCCAAGGTTGCTGGAAAAATCAGTCAACTATCACGCAGCAATCTCAATCACCAATCAGGGACCTTGCTCACGATGCAGCCAACGGCTGACCCTGCAGACCAACCATATGGCCCTATAAATAGCTGAGGACAAACGCTATAATAGCGTTCTGCTTTTGAATTTTTTGCGGGAGATTTGACTGCTGTAACTGAGATGTAATTTGGCAAATTTCTGATTGGTTTCGACAGGTTTTGGACTTGTACTGCCATTGTGGTTGGAGGAGGAGGAAAAGGATGAGGAGAAGGAGGAGGAGGAGGAGGGCAAGGTGTAGGAGGAGATGGAAGTGGCGGTAGAGGAGGAGGAGGAGGATGGGGAGGAGATGGGAGGTGGAGAGGGCTACAACCCAGGGAGATGCAGCGGGCAGGTGGCAGGAGACTGAGAAAGAAGGCTTCCTGCTTTGTTAGTTTGTCAAGTGTATTCACAATTTATGTTGTCTGAAGTTTAATCTACACATGACAAATCTGAATTTTTTTTTAAGCACTTCTGATGTTTGTGATCTGTTACTCTTTACAGGAACTTGGGATATTCAATCCTGGTCAGCTGAAATTGTTTGTTCGGTTGAAGAAACAAACTGGCTGTCACTCATGCAACAAAATGTGGTCGAAGAACATTGTTATGAATCCTTAGATTTTCAAGTAATGAGTAATGGTTCTCTCTTATTTTATTTGGGCCTTGCAGTCAAGTGGCTCTGATCCAGTAACTTCCATCCCACATTTCAGTCAGACCACTGAGCCTCATGTTAACCCTAATGCTCCCTTCACTTCACTGATTATTATATTTAAGGCACGACATATATCAGAATGAATATGCAGTCCCTATGAAAATTGTGCATTCACTTCAGAGATTGCCGAGTCCTTTGTGCACAGTAATTCATCATACTCAACTCATGTTGTCTGGGAGCCAAAAAAAGTGGAACAGGCTCTAATTCTCCACTCCTCACCTCTCAGAATGACACAAATTCCCTCTTCCCTTTAAATCTAAACAATAAGATGTAGATCCAGCCTCATGTACCTCAGAACCCACAAAGCCACAGGCAAATTCTACTGATAAACAAAAGTTGGAGCCTAACATACATATTTTCTATATTCATTTCTATAACAAAAAATTCTGTTAAAGACCTTATATGTTAGAAATTAAATCACCAAAACTTTAATCGCCTTGTGCCTGAAACCTGCGCCTAAACTAAAGGTTTTCTTGTACTTACTGTAAGTAGTTACATAGAATTACATAGAATGTACAGCACAGAAACAGGTCATTCTGCCCAGTCAATGCCAATGTTTATGCTCCACACGAGCCTCCTCCCAGCCTATCCTTCTCAACATATCCTTCTATTTTTTTCCCATGTTGTCATGAACACATGCTATGCCAAATAATTTTTTTTAATCCATTGGTTGGCAGCCTGAATTAAACTTAAAAACAACCAGGAGACAAGAACTGATAAAAGATGACTGCTAACAGCTAAAATGGCCACCGCAATTTGCATCTAAATACCCGACATTCCAATGTATTGAGCTGGAGACGTAAGTCTGGTAAATCTCCAACCAGAACAATGGCCTGAGAATTTTGAATGAACTACCTGCCTTCCCTTCATTAAAAAGACATTAATGGCAATCTTGGAACATTAACACTGGTGGAGCCAGACCACTCAAGGGGTAATCGCTGAAACAATGGGACCCCTGAAAGAGATTGGAATTCTTAGGAGCAAAATACTGCGGATGCTGGAAATCTGAAATAAAAACAAGAAATGCTGGAAATACTCAGCAGGTCTGGCAGCATCTGTGGAAAGAGAAGCAGAGTTAACGTTTCAGGTCACCGACCCGACACGTTAACTCTGCTTCTCTTTCCACAGATGCTGCCAGACCTGCTGAGTATTTCCAGCATTTCTTGTTTTTATTTTGGAATTCTTAGACCTGATCTAATTAAGTTGCAAAAGAGAGAATACACTGGGCCATCATGTGACAGTCTCACCATCTGCTTGAAACTAGCTGCTCCTTCTCACTACAGAGACAAGCACCAGAGATTGACCAATGAAGGACTCAATTCGTCTCGGTCTCTCGCTCTAGGTGACATTGCAAGTTCGAACCCTGCCTGCTGGCTGCAATAATCCAAGACTATCATTGCTGCAGACAGAGACCACGGGAAGAAAACCATCTGCATCACTCTCTCCAAGAAAACCCTGAACCAGTCGGCCATGTCTACCAGCCAGAAGCTTCAGGACCACTGAGTTCACCCGGAAGATAACTGGGTTACCAGACTGCACAGACTGTATACCCTTTGTTATTGTTCTGGACTCTTTTCCAACCAATCTATTCTTCTCCACTCTGTAACGAGTCTCTGGGTCTGTGTGTGTCTCTATGTGTCATAGTTGGAGCACAGTTTATTATTTTACTTAGATCAGGTTTTATTTTTAAGTGTTGTAAACAAATCTCGTTCCTGTTTAAACTCAAGAAAACCTGTCCGACTGGTACTTTTGTGATCATAGCACAAAAAGGGTTAAACGCTCACTGAATTGGTTATCATACCCGCTGTTTAAAAGAAATAAATCCTGTTGCAGTCAAACAAGGAGAGGGACAAGGGGGGAGCCTTTTGACCCCTCCTCACCTGATCGTAACAATGTGCGTATCTATCCTCCCATTAAGTGCATCTGTTCTATTTTCCTCACCGACTCCCTGTGGTAGTGAGTTCCAGATTCTAACCACTCTCTGGATAAAGAAGTTCTTGCAACCAATGTCTCTCCCTCACTTTAAGTTGACCATTTTGAGATCAAAGAGTGGTTCTGAAGAAGAGTCATAACTGGCTTGGAAGGTTAACTCTGTTTCTCTCTCCACAGATGCTGCCAGATCTGCTGAGTGTTTACAACACTTTGTTTTTATTTGTGATTACAATATGCCTTTCTTTAGTGTACATCAGAAACTTAATATTTTTCCCAAAAAAACACGCTAAAAAAAAACTGAAGAAAAACTGCCGAGGGAATGATCATGACGATGGCCTACTCCTGCTCCTAATTCGCATGGTTGTATTTTATTTAAACTCTGTGTGCAGACATGATGGGAGTGCCTCGCTCTAGTAACACAGGAAAAGCTTGCCCATTGTCCTTCATGATGTGGAGAGAAATGCCAAGTCACACCTCTTGCAATGTTATAACAGGATCATTTTGCTAAGAGTATGGCCCAGACTTATGTAGAATCAGAGAAACTTACAATACAGAAGGAGGCCATTCAGCCTGTTATGCCTGTGCTGCTCCATTGAAAGAGCAGTCATAGTTAGTCCACCCACCCCCCCATTTTTGTCCATAACCCTGTAAGTTCCTCATCCACAGGGTCCAACTCCCTTTTAAAATTATATATGGAATCAGCTTCCACCACCTTTACAGGTCAAGCGTTCCCAATCTTGACAACTCAGCGAAAACATTTCTCCTCAGCTCCCCTTTTGCTAATGATTTTAAATCTCTGACCTCTGGTTATTGACCCACTCCCCAGAGGAAATAGTTTTTCTTTGTCTACTCTGAAAAAACCTCTCACCTTCTTGAAAATTTCTCTGTTCCATTTAGAACAGTCCTGACTTTTCCAACCTCTCCTCATAACTGGAGTCCCTCATCCCTGGGAACATCTTGGGAAACCTCTAACCTTTTTAAGGCCTTTACATTTTTCTTGTTGTGTGATGCCCAGAATTGTCCACAATACTCCAGCTGAGGTCTAACCAGCGATTTATGAAGTTTTACCATGATCTCTTTACTTTTATATTCGATGCCTCTATATATAAACCCCAGTAACTCACTTTTTTTAAACCACCTTCTCAACTTGCCCTGCTACCTTTAAGAATTTGTATTTCTGAACACCAAGTTCTCTCTGCTCATCGACACATTTGCAGTCATTGGTAAATGAATGATGCTTGCTGTTCATTACACTTGCCTGGAGACTTTGTAGAATTTTACACTGCGATTTACAGTAATTAGAAAACCAAAACAGTGGGGAACCCTCCATAGGGGATCTGGAACCTATATATACAGCGCAAGCAACAAATAATCAGATTGAAGAACTCTCACTGAAACACAGAGACTAAACCAGGAAATATAAATTAGAATATTCAATTCAATGTAAAATTATGTACAGAAAGTGAAATAAAAAGAGAAAACTGCATTTAAAGAGAGATAAACAAAACAAAGAAAAAGTAAAAATTAATTTTAAAAATCTCCAATAAGAAGTAAAATCTGAAGGAATGAGACACCACATTTGTAAATTAAATTTTCAGGGCCGGGGGATTGTTCGGCAATACGAAAGACTTAGAACTGTTAAAAATTCACAATCTTGAATGGCCAAGCCTTAATTATTTTTTGGTGTGTTTAGTGAGTATCTAGTGGGATAGTATCACAACTTCACACTATTACATTTAGGTGAATAATGGGTCTCAGCGAAGTAACAGTGTAGTGAAGCTTGTAGAGGAACAGGACAGCAACATCCTGATTTCTACATTTAACTGTGCATGTGCAGACATCAAATGTTGCTGTCCAATTTACTCTTTAATATGTGAGGGCTGATAGCTTTATCTGTATTCCTAACGCAAAATCTGGGCTCATAAATTTTGTTCAATAGACTTGTGTTAAAACCATTGCTTTCACACTGCTGGTTAGAATATCAAACCTGTCTGAATGGGGTTCTTTGGCAACCTTCTTGACAGAAATTGTTTGAATAAGTCAGATTTTTTTTTTATCTACAAGGGTGTCAATGGTTATGGGGGGCAGGCAGGAAGGTGATCGTATTGAATGACAAAGCAGACTCGAGAGGCCTACCCCTGCTCCTATCTCTTATGCAGGTTTTTAAAAAAAAGACCCCAGTCAATATTAGTTACTGATTACACACTTTTCACTAGAATGATACCAGGGCCAAAAGGGTTAAATTATGAGGACAGGTTGTATAGACTAGGCTTGTATTACGCCAAGTAACCAAGATTAAGGGGTGATCGAATTGAGGTACAAGATGATTAAAGGAGTTGGTAGCTAAGAGAAACTATTTTTTCTGGTGTGGAGAGTCCAGAACAAGGGGGGATAACCTTAAAATTATAGCCAGACCATTCAAGAGTGATGCCAGGAAGAACCTCCTCATACAAAGCGTATGGAAATCTGGAACTCCCTTCCCAGAAAGCTGTTGCAGGCTGGGGGGGGGGTCAATTGAAAATTTCAAAACAGATTGATAGATTTTGGTTAGGCCAGGATATAAAGGTTCTAGAAACAAGGCAGGTAAATGGAGTTAGGTCACAGATCAGCCATGATCTCATTGAATGGCAGAGCAGGCTCAAGGGGCTGAATGGCCTCCTCCTATATAACTGGGTGGAATGGAATGCCTACACTTAATGTTTTCCAGCTGCAGTTTCAGTCATATATGTAGATCTCCAATTGCAAATATGACCTTTAGTTGGCCATGTCAAACACTTATCAGACTGAGCAAGCTACAAATTTATGTTGAAATAGAACCATGAAAGATGAATAATAAAAAAAAAATCTAAGCTAGCCTCAGATAAACTTGTGCCACGTGCTTGAATCCTTGTCATTGCAGATACAATGCATCTGGTAGCCCATTATCTCTATAAAGCTTTTAGCACTGAAGTTCACCACCATATAATTGAGCATATCATGGGCAAAAGCAGAATACTGCCGATGCTGGAAATCAGAAATAAAAACAAAATTCTGGAAACACACAACAGGTCTGGCAACATCTTTGGAGAGAGAGAAACAGAATTAGCATTTCAGGTCTGTGACCTTTCACTGGAAAGTGTTCTGTGATGTTTTCCCTGGGTTTAAGTGTTCCAGAAAACCAGGCAGTGAGGATAGAATTGGAGCCTAATCTGTACACACTTAGGCCAGGAGTTTTTGTGTCCCCCTGAAGCAGGGGGCATGGAGTATCACAACAGGTGGCCTGGGAGGGGAGGAAATGGGGGGGGGGGGGAATCAGAGGATCCATCAACAAGCAACCTGCCTGGGGCAAGAAAGGCCAATTGAGGCCCTTAAGTGGCTTAACAGCCACCTGGGCCTCTTCCCACCAATAGGATCTTGCAGGTGGGGATGGTTGCAGTTGCTCACACCACACAGGGAAATCACCTTGTAACACAAGGCACTCTCCCTGTAGGCTTGGGGGAGTTCCTCCTCTATGGGAAATCTGTGGCCCACAGAGGACCCCTGCCAGGAACCAGTTTACCTCAATGGACCACCCTCCCCTTCCCAAGGCTTTCTAGACTGGCCCCAGCAACCCTACCTCAATCACCTTGGGTCCAGGGTTCCAGCACTGGGCCTAGGGCCAAGGCCTCTGCAGTACTGGAAGTGGCCACCACATCCCAGTGGCACTGCTGAGCTGCCAACCCTGATTGGCCAGCAGCTCTTGGAGGCAGGACCCATCTTTAAAGGGACAGGGATCCCAACTCCTGAATGTTTGATTTAAAAAGAATGAAAGATCACTCCAGGGGGAGTGGGCTGGCACAAAAAGGCAGAGGCAGGCTTTTTCCCCTTATCTTTTCAGCCCAGCACCAGGAGCCCCATCTCCAACACAAAAATCCAGCCATTAGAAGCTGTTATTTACAGAGCTATACATGACAAAATATACTCCTCCAAACCCAACCACTGCACTCGCAGCCTGTTCCTATATGTAGGAGTGCAACAAAATCCCCAGTTAATTCCCACCACCCGCATACAATTACATTGTCAATTACTGTTCAATTAACACTAAGGGCTTGTGTGTGTGCATGTGTGGGAGGGGACCATTCCATTTATGTCAATGGAGTGTGGAGCGTCAGAACCATCATTTTACAACTAGAATTGGCCAGGTTAGTCTAATTAGAAAACTAGCTAACAGATGAGGTTATCACCCAGGTTGGGAAGTGTTGATTTCCAAAGGGACCTAGGTGTCCTTGTTCATAAGTCACTGAAAGATAACGTGGATGTGCAGCAAGCAATTAGGAAGACAAGAGGATTTGAATACAGGAGTATTATGTACAGTTTTAGTCTCCTTGAGGTAAAGAAGGAGGAGCAGGACCCTAGGGAAGTCTTGAGAAAAGGTGCCCCGAACACCCAAAAAATCCACGAATGGCCCCCCGGCCGCAACTTCAAAGCGCCCGCGGGAGATGGCTCGGAGAGCATCTGCAGCGCACTGTCGGCAATGCTGTATGCCTTTATATAAACCTCATCAAAAAACCCTTAGCGAATGTAATCACCTCTGTAAGTCTGCCAAAAGATGCTTCACCAACGGAAGGACGTGGATGAGCTTTCCGGACGTCGATGGTGGGCACTGAGGAAATGGCTTATTACCTGCACCTGCTTTCCCCCCCTTCCCCTCCCCTTTCCCCCTCTTCCACCCCCCCCGTCCCCTTCCCTGCTCCACCCTCTCAGCTCACCCCCTCACAACCCCGTCCCAGCACACCCCCCTCGCACCATCTTCCCCCCGTACCCCCTTCCCCTGCAACCCCCACCCCCTTACAGCCCCCTTCCCAGCTCCCCCTCGCATCCCCTCCTCCCACCGGCATCATCCTACACCTGTGTAGGGGCCCTAACAACCCCACTGCCTTGTGGGAGTCTCGGGAGAGACCAAGGCTAAGGGAGTAAACCCTAACAGAAAATCCGGAGCGGAACCCCGTAGGCGGTCATGTGTCACCTTTGGCATGTTTCCGGCAGTTCCTGCAGCCATACTGGTGCCAAACATCGTGCTCTGCACTCCTTTGGACCCCACCAGAAAGGCTGAGAGGGGGGTTTTGACAACTGGGCAACTCTCAACCTCCATAAATTCGCCCAGGCATGCGCCATGGAGAGGTCACTCCATAATTGCCTCACAGCGACTGAAACAACACGGAAGGCAGCAGTTACGGGTTATAAGTCCAGATAAACTGGCGTAGAAACTGGGCGCCACGGGTTGCCTTTGTTGGTGGGAGAGGTCATTGCACCTCACTGGACAGCTACCGCCCGCCTCAAACCGGGCAGCCCCCGGTCAATAAGGTTCTGTCCCGCCACAGTCTACCTGCTTCAATGGGTGCTTGGAGCTCAGGGTCATTGCCCGAAAGGTGGACTGATACACCGCACCAAACAACACGAAAAAAGGAAAGAAGGTACCAGCCCTTCACTTTGCAAGCTGGAACGTCAGAACTATGTGTCCTGGCCTGTCGGAAGACCTTACACAAATCAACGATTCTCGGAAGACCGCCATCATTAACAACGAGCTCAGTAGACTTAATGTAGACATTGCAGCATTTCAGGAGACTCGCCTCCCCGCAAGTGGATCTCTAGCAGAGCAAGACTACACCTTTTTCTGGCAGGGCAGGGATCCTGAAGAACCAAGACAGCATGGAGTGGGCTTTGCCATCAGAAACCCCTTGCTCAGCATGATAGAGCCTCCCTCAAATGGCTCGGAACGCATACTGTCCATCCGACTGCTCACCACCTCTGGTCCAGTACACCTACTCAGCATCTATGCTCCAACACTCTGCTCCCCACCTGAAGCTAAAGATCAGTTCTACGAGGAACTCCATAACATCATTAGCAGCATCCCCAACACCGAACACCTATTCCTGCTGGGGGACTTTAATGCCAGGGTTGGGGCTGACCATGACTCATGGCCCTCCTGCCTTGGGCGCTATGGCGTTAGAAGGATGAATGAGAACGGGCAGAGACTGCTTGAGTTGTGTACCTATCATAACCTCTGCATTACCAACTCGTTCTTTCACATTAAACCCTGTCACCAGGTTTCATGGAGGCACCCAAGATCACGTCGTTGGCACCAGCTAGACCTCATTGTCATAAGGCGAGCCGCCTTAAACAGTGTTCAAATCACACGCAGCTTCCACAGTGCGGACTGCGACAACGACCACTCCCTGGTGTGCAGCAAAGTTAGACTCAGACCAAAGAAGTTGCATCATTCCAAGCAGAAGGGCCACCCGTGCATCAACACGAGCAGAATTTCTCACCCACAGCTGTTACAAAAATTTCTAAATTCACTTGTAACAGCCCTTCAAAACACTCCCACAGGGGATGCTGAGACCAAGTGGGCCCACATCAGAGACGCCATCTATGAGTCAGCTTTGACCACCTACAGTAAAAGTGCGAAGAGAAATGCAGACTGGTTTCAATCTCATAATGAAGAGCTGGAACCTGTCATAGCCGCTTAGCGCATTGCACTGTTGAACTACAAGAAAGCCCCCAGCGATTTAACATCCGCAGCACTTAAAGCAGCCAGAAGCACTGCACAAAGAACAGCCAGGCGCTGCGCAAACGACTACTGGTAACACCTATGCAGTCATATTCAGCTGGCCTCAGACACCGGAAACATCAGAGGAATGTATGATGGCATTAAGAGAGCTCTTGGGCCAACCATCAAGAAGATTGCCCCCCTCAAATCTAAATCAGGGGACATAATCACTGACCAACGCAAACAAATGGACCGCTGGGTTGAGCACTACCTAGAACTGTACTCCAGGGAGAATGTTGTCACTGAGACTGCCCTCAATGCAGCCCAGCCTCTACCAGTCATGGATGAGCTGGACATACAGCCAACAAAATTGGAACTCAGTGATGCCATTGATTCTCTAGCCAGCGGAAAAGCCCCTGGGAAGGACAGCATTACCCCTGAAATAATCAAGAGTACCAAGCCTGCTATACTCTCAGCACTCTATGAACTGCTTTGCCTGTGCTGGGACGAGGGAGCAGTACCACAGGACATGCGCGATGCCAATATCATCACCCTCTATAAAAACAAAGGTGACCGCGGTGACTGCAACAACTACTGTGGAATCTCCCTGCTCAGCATAGTGGGGAAAGTCTTTGCTCGAGTCGCTCTAAACGGGCTCCAGAAGCTGGCCGAGCGCGTCTACCCTGAGGCACAGTGTGGCTTTCGTGCAGAGAGATCGACCATTGACGTGCTGTTCTCCCTTCGTCAGATACAGGAGAAATGCCGTGAACAACAGATGCCCCTCTACATTGCTTTCATTGATCTCACCAAAGCCTTTGACCTCGTCAGTAGACGTGGTCTCTTCAGACTACTAGAAAAGATTGGATGCCCACCAAAGCTACTAAGAATCATCACCTCATTCCATGACAATATGAAAGGCACAATTCAACATGGTGGCTCCTCATCAGAGCCCTTTCCTATCCTGAGTGGCGTGAAACAGGGCTGTGTTCTCGTACCCACACTTTTTGGGATTTTCTTCTCCCTGCTGCTTTCACATGCGTTCAAGTCCTCTGAAGAAGGAATTTTCCTCCACACAAGATCAGGGGGCAGGTTGTTCAACCTTGCCCATCTAAGAGCGAAGTCCAAAGTACGGAACGTCCTCATCAGGGAACTCCTCTTTGCTGACGATGCTGCTTTAACATCTCACACTGAAGAGTGCCTGCAGAGTCTCATCGACAGGTTTGCGGCTGCCTGCAATGAATTTGGCCTAACCATCAGCCTCAAGAAAACGAACATCATGGGGCAAGACGTCAGAAATGCTCCATCCATCAGTATTGGCGACCACGCTCTGGAAGTGGTTCAAGAGTTCACCTACCTAGGCTCAACTATCACCAGTAACCTGTCTCTAGATGCAGAAATCAACAAGCGCATGGGTAAGGCTTCCACTGCTATGTTCAGACTGGCCAAGAGAGTGTGGGAAAATGGCGCACTGACACGGAACACAAAAGTCCGAGTGTATCAAGCCTGTGTCCTCAGTACCTTGCTCTATGGCAGCGAGGCCTGGACAACGTATGTCAGCCAAGAGCGACGTCTCAATATATTCCATCTTCGCTGCCTCCGGAGAATACTTGGCATCAGGTGGCAGGACCGTATCTCTAACACAGAAGTCCTCGAGGCGGCCAACATCCCCAGCTTATACACACTACTGAGTCAGCGGCGCTTGAGATGGCTTGGCCATGTGGGCCGCATGGAAGATGGCAGGATACCCAAAGACACATTGTACAGCGAGCTCGCCACTGGTATCAGACCCACCGGCCGTCCATGTCTCCGCTTTAAAGTCGTCTGCAAACGCGACATGAAATCCTGTGACATTGATCACAAGTCATGGGAGTCAGTTGCCAGCGTTCGCCAGAGCTGGCGGGCAGCCATAAAGGCGGGGCTAAAGTGTGGCGAGTCAAAGAGACTTAGTAGTTGGCAGGAAAAAAGACAGAGGCGCAAGGGGAGAGCCAACTGTGTAACAGCCCCGACAAACAAATTTCTCTGCAGCACCTGTGGAAAAGCCTGTCACTCTAGAATTGACCTTTATAGCCACTCCAGGCGCTGCTTCACAAACCACTGACCACCTCCAGGCGCTTACCCATTGTCTCTCAAGATAAGGAGGCCAAAGAAAAAAAAAAGTCTCCTTACCTCGGGGAGGATATACTTTCCATGGAGGGAGTGCAACGAAGGTTCACCAGAGTGATTCCTGGGATGGTTGGATTGTCCAATGAGGAGATATTGAGGAGACTGGGCCTGTATTCTCTAGCGTTTAGAAGAATGAGAGGTGATCTCATTGAAGCATACAAAATTCTTACAGGGCTCAACAGGGTTGATACAGGAAGGATGTTTCCCCTGGCTGGGGAGCTCTAGAACCAGAGGAGAAGTCTCAGAATAAGAGGTAGGATATTTAGGACTGAGATGAGGAGGAATTTCTTCACTCAGAAGATGGTGAATCATTGCAATTCTCTACCCCAGACGGCTGTGGAGGCTCAGTCATTGAGTATATTCAAGTCAGAGATCGATAGATTTCTACATATTGAAGGTATCAAAGGATGTGGGGATCTGGTTGAATGGCCTACTCCTGCTCATATTTCCTAAATTTGTATGTTATTTGCAGTATATTTACTGGCTTTGATGTATGAAAATGCATCAAGGATTTACTTGTTTGTATCTTTTCGTTTGAAGGCTTTTCATTGGCTTATAAACCAACCCTTAGAGTTGGATTTCCAAAGTGGAGGGTAGAAAGGTTAAAAACAAGTAACTGCATGCCATCCCATTTCCACATCCAATGAACCTTTAAGTCAGAAGTGTGATGAAATACTTTCCACTTGCCTGGATGAGCGAAGCTTCAACGCCAGGAGCATCCGGAATAAGGTGGGTGAGCTTGCAGCATGGGTTGGTACCTGGGATCCTGATGTTGTGGCCATTTCGGAGACATGGGTAGAGCAGGGGCAGGAATGGATGTTGCAGGTTCCGGGATTTAGATGTTTCAGAAAGAACAGAGAAGAGGGTAAAAGAGGGGTGGGTGTGGCATTGTTAATCAAGGAAAGTATTACAGCGGCAGAAAGGACGTTTGAGGACTCGTCTACTGAGGTAGTATGGGCCGAGGTTAGAAACAGGAGAGGAGAGGTCACCCTGTTGGGAGTTTTCTATAGACCTCCGAATAGTTCCAGAGATGTAGAGGAAAGGATAGCGAAGATGATTCTCGACAGGAGCGAGAGTAACAGGGTAGTGGTTATGGGGGACTTTAACTTTCCAAATATTGACTGGAAATACTATAGTTCGAGTACTTTAGATGGGTCTGTTTTTGTCCAGTGTGTGCAGGAGGGTTTTCTGACACAGTATGTGGACAGGCCAACCAGGGGCGATGCCACATTGGATTTGGTACTGGGTAATGAACCCGGCCAGGTGTTCGATTTAGATGTAGGTGAGCACTTTGGCGATAGTGATCACAATTCGGTTAGGTTTACCTTAGCGATGGGCAGGGACAGGTATATACCGCAGGGCAAGAATTATAGCTGGGGGAAAGGAAATTATGACGCGATTAGGCAAGATTTAGGATGTGTAGGATGGGGAAGGAAACTGCAGGGGATGGGCACAAACGAAATGTGGAGCTTATTCAAGGAGCAGCTAATGCGTGTCCTTGATAAGTATGTACCTGTCAGGCAGGGAGGAAGTTGTCGAGCAAGGGAGCCGTGGTTTACTCAAGAAGTTGAAGCGCTTGTCAAGAGGAAGAGGGCGGCTTATGTTAGGATGAGACGTGAAGGCTCAGTTAGGGCGCTTGAGAGTTACAAGCTAGCCAGGAAGGATCTAAAGGGAGGGCTAAGAAGAGCAAGGAGAGGACACGAGAAGTCATTGGCGGATAGGATCAAAGAAAACCCTAAGGCTTTCTATAGGTATATCAGGAATAAACGAATGATAAGAGTTAGAACAGGGCCAATCAAGGATAGTAGTGGGAAGTTGTGTGCGGAATCAGAGGAGATAGGGGAAGCGTTAAATGAATATTTTTCGTCAGTATTTACAGTAGAGAAAGAAAATGTTGCCGAGGAGATTACTGAGATACAGCCTACTAGGCTAGATGGGATTGAGATTCACAAGGAGGAGGTGTTAGCAATTTTGGAAAGAGTGAAAATAGATAAGTCCCCTGGGCCAGATGGGATTTATCCTAGGATTCTCTGGGAAGCCAGGGAGGAGATTGCAGAGCCGTTGTTGTTGATCTTCAAGTCGTCATTGTCGACAGGAGTAGTGCCGGAGGACTGGAGGATAGCAAATGTTGTCCCCTTGTTCAAGAAGGGGAGTAGAGACAGCCCTGGTAATTATAGACCTGTGAGCCTTACTTCGGTTGTGGGTAAAATGTTGGAAAAGGTTATAAGAGACAGGATTTATAATCATCTTGAAAAGAATAAGTTCATTTGCGATAGTCAGCACGGTTTTGTGAAAGGTAGGTCGTGCCTCACAAACCTTATTGAGTTTTTCGAGAAGGTGACCAAACAGGTGGATGAGGGTAAAGCCGTGGATGTGGTGTATATGGATTTCAGTAAGGCGTTTGATAAGGTTCCCCACGGTAGGCTATTGCAGAAAATACGCAAGTATGGGGTTGAAGGTGATTTAGAGCTTTGGATCAGAAATTGGCTAGCTGAAAGAAGACAGAGGGTGGTGGTTGATGGCAAATGTTCATCCTGGAGTTTAGTTACTAGTGGTGTACCGCAAGGTTCTGTTTTGGGGCCACTGCTGTTTGTCATTTTTATAAACGACCTGGATGAGGGTGTAGAAGGGTGGGTTAGTAAATTTGCGGATGACACGAAGGTCGGTGGAGTTGTGGATAGTGTCGAAGGGTGTTGTAGGGTACAGAGGGACATAGATAGGCTGCAGAGCTGGGCTGAGAGATGGCAAATGGAGTTTAATGCGGAGAAGTGTGAGGTGATTCACTTTGGAAGGAGTAACAGCAATGCAGAGTACTGGGCTAATGGGAAGATTCTTGGTAGTGTAGATGAGCAGAGAGATCTTGGTATCCAGGTACATAAATCCCTGAAAGTTGCTACCCAGGTTAATAGGGCTGTTAAGAAGGCATATGGTGTGTTAGCCTTTATTAGTAGGGGGATCGAGTTTCAGAGCCACGGGGTCATGATGCAGCTGTACAAAACTCTGGTGAGGCCGCACCTGGAGTATTGCGTGCAGTTCTGGTCACCGCATTATAGGAAGGATGTCGAAGCTTTGGAAAGGGTGCAGAGGAGATTTACTAGGATGTTGCCTGGTATGGAAGGAAGGTCTTACGAGGAAAGGCTGAGGGACTTGGGGTTGTTTTCGTTAGAGAGAAGGAGGAGGAGAGGTGACTTAATAGAGACATACAAGATAATCAGAGGGTTAGATAGGGTGGATAGTGAGAGTCTTTTTCCTCGGATGAGGATGGCAAACACGAGGGGACATAGCTTTAAGTTGAGGGGTGAAAGATATAGGACAGATGTCAGAGGTAGTTTCTTTACGCAGAGAGTAGTAGGGGCGTGGAACGCCCTGCCTGCAACAGTAGTAGACTCGCCAACTTTAAGGGCATTTAAGTGGTCATTGGATAGACATATGGATGTAAATGGAATAGTGTAGGTCAGATGATCGGCGCAACATCAAGGGCCGAAGGGCCTGTACTGCGCTGTAATATTCTAATTCTAATTCTAATTCTAAAAAAAAGCACTCAAGAAACTCAACCCCATGGAGGATGAAGCAGCCCACTTGATTGGCATCCCATCTATCAGTTCACTACCTCCATCACCGGCGCACAGTGGCAGCAGTCTGTACCATCTACAAGATGCACTGCAGCAACTCGATAAGGCTCCTTCGACAGCACCTTCCAAACCCTGGCTCTACCACCTAGAAGAAAAAGGGCAGCAGGTGCATGGGAACACCAACCAGCTGCAAGTTCCCCTCCAAGTCACTGGAACTATATCGCTGTTCCTTCACTGTTGCTGTGTCAAAAACCTGGAACTCCCTCCCTAAAAGCATTGTGGGTGCACCTACACCACATGGACTGCAGTGGTTCGAGAAGGCAGCTCACCACCACCTTCTCAAGGGCAATTAGGGATGGGCAGTGGCCTTGCCAGTGAGACCCACATCCCATGAACAAAAGAAAGTAAATATAGGGTTCAAAGCCCATTTTGCTAAGTTGAGGAAAATTAGGAAAGCTAAGAAAGGTAGGATGAGTTGAAAAAAGGTTAAAATGGCCAAAATGCAAATAGATGGCAAATGAAAAATGAGAATAGGGAAAACAGAAATGGCAGGAAGAGTAAAGTGCGAAAAGTTTTATCACCTTGTAAGTTTTTAGCCATTTTAGAAATTTAGTGAGTGACTTTGTCGTAATAAATTGGTTGAACCTGTCATCTGTTTCAACCTTTCTGTATTTTCTCCAGCTCCAATATATTCAGACTTAAAATGAAAATGTGGCGGTCAACCCCGACAACCTTCTGTCCAACATACCCAACCCATCGGCTTATTTCTGGAGATAGTGAGTTACCAATGCTATACTTACATTGTGCCTGATTAATCATGCTCTGTGTTATTGCAGCACATCACATGGTGTTCCAACTGTTACGCCTCATGCTGCTAATCATGTTGTTACTTGTCAGGATGAAGTGCATGCAAGTTATTAAATATATATATGTGTGTGTGTGTATTTTAATGGCTGGTTGCTTAACTTGACATTTGCAAATTAATGGATTATCAAGTACTTGAATTCAAGAAGAATTATTGACAGAGATTCCTGGTTTATAAACAAAGAATGCCTGATGTAAATGAAAGCCCTTGTTCAGTCCTATGAAACTAGCAATGACTTTTCCGGCCACTTGAATATTTTATTTTGGAAATGGTAAGCAGCACAACTTTCACATTCTCATCCCATTCTGACGAAAGATCCATGACCTGAACCATTAACTATGTTTCTCTTTCTTCACAGATGCTGCCAGACCTGCTGAGTGTTTTCTATTTATATTTCTAACTTTCACCCGCTCAACCAAACAGTGTTGTTGTTGATAGGTTTGTCTGAGAAAATGTATATAGAGACTGCAAACGAGACTGAAAGGTTATTTTCTCACCATTCCCATTGAGTGGACCTGTCTTCAGGCATTGGAGATATGATAGCAGAAGGTTTGTGCTCTGATAACAAGTGAAATTCATTGTCTGCATGGACCTCAGTTATACCATATGCCCTACCACCATCGCTGCCACCACCAGGGCAATGTAGAACCAGCCATACCAGACCTATTATCTTGGTCATCCCAAGATAAATGTAATTGGAATGGTTGATAGTCCAAGAGCCCAGATGTCAGTCAGACCCAGTTGTAGTGCTGTGGAGTGGGCCAAACAATCTTGCGCTCTCTGATCTCAGCGAGGAGTGACCGAGACAACTGTTTCTTCCCATCTAATATTGAGAAATGTCTTTGTAGATTATGGCTTTGCCAAAGGGATTAATATAATGCATAGAGGAATGCTTTCAGTCATGGCTCAGATGGTAACATTCCCCCCACCCCTTGAGTGGGTTCAATGCCCACTCCAGAGACGTGAGCTAAAGGCCGGCTCGGGTCTGCAGATGAAACCCGACCCGAGCCCGACAGAACCACATCCGACCTGAGCCCGACTCGGCCCGAGCCCTTTCATTTTTTTCCGCACCTGACCCGACTCGACCATCAGTTAACCTACCTTCCGTTTTTCACTTTGTTGCTTATTTGCACAAGCTTTAAAAAACTGCAACTAAACAACCTTTCAAGTCCAAAAAGTACATTAACATTGGAGCCATGTACCGGAGGTGGTGATAGAGTGTGTCCGACCTGACCCCGAATGCCGGACCCGGAAGAGCGACCCGACCCGACCCGACCCAACCCAAACCCAACACATGTCGTCGGGTCCCATCGGGTTTGGGTCGGGCAGCCTAACGTGAGCACCTAATCCAGGTTGACACTGCCAGTGAGAGAGTGCTGCACTGTTATAGGTGCTGTTGTTTGGATGAGATAGTAAACTGAGACCCCATCTGCTCTCTATGGTGGCTGGAAAAGATCCCAAGGAGCTATTTTGAAAAGGAGCATTGTCCTGATCAATATCTATCCCTTAACCAACAAGGAAAAACAGATGATCTGATCATGATCTCATTGCTGTTTGTGGGAGCTTGCTGTGCACAAATTTAATGTCTCATTTCCTACATTACCACAGTGACTACACTTCGAAAGTACTTCATTGGCTGTAAAGTGCTTTAGGACATCCTGAGGTCATGAAAGGAGCTATAGAATGTAAATCTTTCTTTTTTGCACAAAGAATTTCTAGGAAGAATACATTTCAATGTAGCCTTTGTGCATGTTTGGTGTACTGTCAGATTGGATATGTAACTTTCTGATAAACTAATCTTCCTATTACTTCTATTCAGATGAAACTCTTCCTTGTCTTCGGTGATCAGAGTTTCCTTTTCGGATGACACCGCTCTTTGCAGAGTGGTTATCTCTGCTTCTGAACGACAAGAAGGAAAAGGGTGTAGTTTGCAACAAGATAAATAAAAATCTAATTTTCCCAGAAGTTCTTCAGAAATAAGGGGAAAAGTCACAGCAGAAGAGGCTGTAAAGTAGAAGAAACCAAGCTAGACTCAAACGTGGGGTTCAGGGAGATACTACCTTCTGCTGCAGCTCTGCGATTGACCAAAGATGTCACTGTAACCACATCAAGACCGAGAGCAAGGCAGAGAAGAGATCGAGGAGGTAGAAGAAAAACCAGAAAAAGGGAAGAATAAAACAGAACAATGAAATGGAAGAAAAAGAAAAAGAGAAGAGAAATAAACACTTAACAGCGACAGGGATAACAATTTAGATGAAGAGGCAAGGGGGTAAAGTTGGCAGAAATGGTGTACAAATATAACAATGGTACAGTGTAAAACTGCAAATCAAAATTGTGTGGAAAATGGTAAGAACTAAATGGTGAATCTCAATAATTGTCCACTGTAGTTTTGGCAAAGGAGGCACAGAAACACTGGTAAAATGACATCAGGATGTCTCAAAGTGCTTTACAGCCAATTAAGTACTTTTGAAGTGTAGTCACTGTTGTAATGTAGGAAATGCAGCAACCAATTTGCACATGGCAAGATCCCACAAACAGCAATGTGATAATGACTGGATAATCTGTTTTTTTAGTGATGTTGATTGAGGAATAAATATTACTCAGGAGAACTCTCGTGCTTGTCTTCGAAATAGCGAGCTTGGGATCTTTTACATCCACCTGAGAGACCAGAAGGCACCCTTGATTTAATGTCTCATCTAAAGAATAGGTACCTCGAACAGTGCAGCACTCCCTCAGTACTGCACTGGGAGTGTCATCCAGAAATACATGCTCAAGTCTCTGGCAAAAGATCTACCCACAGAGCCACAACTGACAACACTTGCCCTGTTTTCCTGCGATTTCCACAGCATTTTGGTCGAATGTGCAGCAGATTATCGGAAAGCCCCAACTGAGCTTCACCCCCATGGGGTGAAATATCAGTGGAACTGGATGTCACCCCATGTTCTGCACTCCTATCATGTGACGCCCTCCCCCTCCACCAAGTTTTACCTACAGCCTGATCAGATTTCTGAACCAGTGTATTCAGTGTATTTGTATAGAAGGTCATACTGAGAGAATTAGATTAAGTAAAGTGGGAGGAGGCTCATGTGGAGCATAAACATTGGCATAGACTAGTTAGGTCAAATGGCCAGTTTCTGTGTTGTAAATTCAATGTAATTCTATTAAATTCTACATTACAACAGTGACTACACTTCAAAAATACTTCATTTGCTGTGAAGACGTTGGGATGTCCTGAGGTCATGAAAGGCACTATATAAATTCAAGACTTTCTTTTTAATGACCTTGTGTGTACTGATGGCATATTTAATAGTCATAGAAACATAAACCGTTTTACTGCACAGAAGGTGATCATCTGGTCCATCGTGTCCATGCCAGTCGGAAAAGTGTTATCCTGTCTAATCCCATCCTCTAGCTCTTGGTTATGGCACATTAGTGACAACCTTTTTATTATTTTCTCCTGTTAGTTCTTCTTTTCCTGAAATGTTGGAGTGTAGTTCCACAAGCATTCTCTCTGCTACCTTGTTATTTTTTTGTTATTTGTTCATGGAATGTGAGCATCGCTGGCAAGGCCAGCAGTTATTGCCCATTGAGAAGGTGGCGGTGAGCTGCCTTCTTGAACTACTGCAGTCCGTATGGTGTAGGTGCACCCACAGTGCTGTTAGGAAGGGAGTTCCAGGAATTTGACCCAGCACAGTGAAGGAACGGCGATATAGTTCCAAGTCAGGATGGTGTGTGACTTGGAGGGGAACTAGCAGGTGGTGGTGTTCCCATGCAACTGCTGCCCTTGTCCTTCTAGGTGGTAGAGGTCGTGGGTTTGGAAGGTGCCGTTGAAGGAGGCTTGGCGAGTTGCTGCAGTGCATCTTGTAGATGGTACACACTGCTGCCACTTTACTTGTGGATCTTGTCAATGAATGTCTGTGGCCTAGTGCACAACAGAACCCGATCTTACCCTAATGTTGCAACATTGCATTTCCCAATAGAGATCACTGGATCAAGATCAGGGCCAGAAGCCTGGTGTAATTTTTCTTTCTCCCTGCAGTATGGGGCGCTGAGGATGATGGTGAGTCGGGTTGCCAACTCTAGTTTCATCACATGAACCCTGCCTCCAAACGCCCCAGTCCCTCACTCCTGCCATTGGTCACCTGACACGTCCTTATGGTGGCTCACCATCCCAAGGTCAATCGAAAAGCAAACAGACTCTTCATTACCCATTTGGATCACGCTTGACTCTCAGTCAAACAGTTTTTTTCCCCCGTCATGAATATTTCTAAAACTAATAAATGCAAAAACAATATTATTTTAATGTCTCTATAATTTTTCACCAGGGCTTTACTTGCAGTGTCAGCTTAGTTAGTAGCAGTCTCAACTCTGAATCACAAGTTTCCAGGTTTAAGGCCCACTTTAGGACTTGAACACAAAAATCAAGGCTGACACTCCGGTGCTGTCCTGTCAGTGGTGCTGTCTTTTGGATGAGACGTTAAACCGAGGCCCTGTCAGGTGGATGTAAAAGATCCCTTGGCACTATTTTGAAGGAGAGCAGGGGCGTTCTCACCGGTGTCCCTCAATATTTATCCCTCGATTAACATCACTAAAAAACAGATTATCCAGTCATTGTCATATTGCTGTTTGTGTGAGTTTGTTGTGTGCTAATTGGCTGCTGCATTTCCTACATAACTAATGTGTCTACACTTCAAAAGTACTTCATTGGTTGTAAAATGCTTTGGGATGTCCTGAGGTCATAAAAGGCGCTATATAAATGCAGGTCATTTCGCTGCAGTGACCTGCAAATGAATCTTCAATTCCTGGAGACTCCAGGCCAATCCTGGTAACCATAACTGTAGGTCCTGCAATGTTTCAGCAATATTTGTAAAGCCTTAGACAATTACACTCAACAAGTCAAGACAAACAGTTAAAGCAGGAATGTGTGGTTGCTTTCCTTCATTCGATTTTAATAATTAGAAGATTGGATGTACTTTAGCAAAGTGTCTACTTCAATTAAAGTAGCATCCATTTCTGTTAGAGTTTGAATATAGCTGGATGGGTCAAGGAGGAGTCTGAATACACTTATCAAAGTAATAAAAGTGTCCTTTCTCAGAATTATTGAACTCCATTTTTGAAACCACACAGTCGATCTGAAAAGCAGCACTCTCAATTCCATCATTTTTGGCCTGATTTATTTTCTTGAAAAGGAAAGGTTTTGCAGGGTTAAGTCGAAAGAACAGGGGAGTGGGGCTAACTGGATAACTCAAAGAGCTGGCATGGGTATGAAGGGCCGAATAGCCTCCTTCTGCGCTCTTTGACTCTGTGACTTGTGCATGAACTTCTGTCCTCTTTTCATATGATGCTGTTGTGTCATGCTAAAAATAATTTGCTTTGACAACTGAGAGATGTCGGCAAACTGATCAGCTGTCATCATCCCTGCTTTACTCTGATGGTTATAAATATTGTGACATTATGAAATGAACACACAGGTCTGATTAAAGAACAGCAGGTTCTCTTCACTCTTATTCCCTTCTTGAGCATTATTTATCTTTTCTTTGGGATTCATCTTTGAAACTTTTTGATATTCTGTAAATGGAGCAAGAAGATTCCGTTAGAATAGTGGTATAATCCAGTGTATTTTGACAGGAGTCATGTATAAACATCTCCCTTCTGCCCCTCCTCTTAGACCAATCAGCCGACAAAGATCAGCAGGAGCATTGGCTCCTTAGACTTGGGGAAACTGAGGTGTCCTCACCTTGTTAGAAACCTTCAGAATTTGGGGCTCCAATTCATTCAGCCAAATCCGGAAGAGACACATAGTTCTATCATTACCTACACTTGTTTCTATAGCTCCAAACCTATGTGAAGGACTGATTTTCTCTGTTACTTGAAGTGACATCACAAACACAAAAACAAAGAATTAACAGAGAAAATCTGCCCCACAAATTTGCTGTGGAGAAAGTGACCGTGTACATGCAAAGCAGTAATCAGAAAGGTTAATGAGACATTGGCCTTTATCTGAAGGGGGTTGGAATACAACAGTGTGGAAGTGATTCTTCAGTTGTATAGGTCCTTGGTCAGACCTCTTCTGGAGTAATTGCATTCAGTTCTGGGCTCTGCACTTTAGGAAGGATATATCGGCCTTGTACAGAGTGCAGTGTAGATTCACCAGATTGATATCAGGGATCAAGTGTTAAAATTATCAGAATAGGTTGCATAGACTTGACTTGTCTTCCCTTGAGTATAGGAGATTGAGGGGTGATTTGATCAAAGTGTTTAAAATGTTAAAAGGATTTCATAGGGTAAATATAAAGAAACTGGCGGGGGGACAGGGAAACAAAAGCAGGGGAAATAATCTTAAAATTAGAGTTAAGCCATCCAGACACGAAGCATGTTTTTCACATGAGTTTAGTATAAATCTGGAACTCTTCACCCCCAAAAGCCGGTGGATGCCAGGGGACAGTTGGAGCTTTCAAGACTGGGATAGATTTTTGTTAGGTAAGGGTATCAAGGGCTAGGGAACAAAGGTGCGAAAATGGATTTGAGGTACAGATCAGCCATGGTTGAATGGAAGAACAGATCCAAGGGGCTGAATGGTTCCCCCTTCTGTTCCTATGTTCCCAGGGACACTGTGCTTGTGTATGTGCTGGAAACTTTTAAAAGGAACATGCCAATATGTTGTTCTTCCCAATGTAAAGGAGACCAAACTGTGAGCAGCGAATACAGTAAATCACTGTTTCACGTAGAAGGAGTGCTTGGGGCCCTGGACAGGGGGAAGGGTGGAGGTGAATGGGCAGGTGTTGCATTTCCTGTGCTTTCATGGACAGGTGCCAAGGGAAGGGGAGGGAGTGTTGAAGATGTTTGAAGAGTGGACCAGGGTTTCATGGAGGGAACAGTCCCTTTAAAATACTAAAAGGTGATGGGAAGGGATGATGTGTTTGGTGGTGGCATCATGCTGGAGGTGGTGGAAATGGTGGAGGATAATCCATTGAATATGGAATCTGGTAGGGTGGAAGGTGAGGACAAAGGGAACCCTATCATTTCTCCAGAAAAGAGAAGGCTGAGGTGTGACCTAATAGAGTTCTCTAAAATCATGAAGGGGTTTGATAGGGTAGATGTTGAGAAGTGTCAAGAAAACCTACTATGCCAAATGAGGAATTTTAATTAATCAGTTGGAAACTTACATTAAACTTTTAATGAAAAAATCCTACAATTAACTTTTTAAAAACTGACAGCCAAGATGGCCACCACAATTTGCATCTGAAACACCTTGCACATTCCAAGGCATCCAAGAGGAGACACGTCTGATGAGCCTGTACCCAAAACAGTGGCTTGTTCTATTGATTGAACTACCTAAGATTGCTTTCATGAGCAAGACAGTCAAAGCCATCCAGAAAAATTAACATTGAAAGGGCAAACCCCTCCAACTGTAAATACTGGCATCCTGAGGCCTGAGAGGTTGAAATTCCTAAAACTTGAATCTGAGGCGGTCATGTGATTGTCTGTCCATCTCTGAAAAAGCTGGGAGTTTCCCTTGGACAAAAAGATAAGCCAGTGACTCAGACTGTGCAGAAGCAGGAGGGCTGGCTCTTTTTCTCTCTCTTTCTCCAGAAGACCTGATGGGGCATGCGAAGCCTAGTTGCCAGTTGCTAGATCCAAGATGAAGACACCAGGGGAAGAAAGCCATCTACAAGTCTGCCTCCAAGAAAACCCTGAGCCAGGTGAGCCAGCCACAAAGTACACTTCTACCAGCCGAAGACTCCAAGAACACAACTTCAGCCAGAAGACAATGGAATGACCCAACCCCACAGACTGTGTATTAATTTTTATTTGTTCTGGACACCCATCCAAGCACAAATCTACCCCTCATCACTCTGTAATCTATTTGTGTGTGTGTGAACATGTTGCGTATTTTATTATTTTAGTTAGATCGGGTTTAGATTGTTAAGAATAATAAACTCACCTTCTTCTTGTTGAAACGCAAGAAAACCCGTCCGATTGGTTCTTTTATGATCACAACAAAGATAAAAGGTAAACACTCACTGAAGTGGTAGCACACCCACTGTTTAAAAAGGAATAAACCCTGTTGCGGTCAAATAAGAGGAAGGACAAGAGGGGAGCCTTGTGACCTTTCCTCACCTGGCCATAATAGAACATTTTTGGGGGAGACCAGAACTAGGGACCAGAAATATAAGATAGTCACTAATAAAGCCAATAGGGAATTCAGGCAATTTGTTTTTTACCCAGAGAGTGGTGAGAATGTTGAACTTGCTACTACAGGGAGTAGTTGAGGTGAATAGCATCGATACATTTAAGGGGAAGCTAGATAAACACATGAGGGAGAAAGGAATAGAAGGATATGGTGATAGGGTGTGATGAAGCAGGGTGGGAGGAGCATAACCACCAGCAGGGACCTGTTGGACTTGTTGGGCCAAATGTCCTATTTCTGCACAATAAATATGTAATAAATGACATTATCAAATTAACCTAAATCTTTCCCATTTGAGTGATCTTGGAACGTCAATTCAGCTCGACAAGTGTATATAATGGTAGCCAAAGAGATAGACATAGAAGTTCAAGAAATAAACTTTATCATCACCAGACTCCTCACAGTAACTGAGATTTGGATACAGAAACATTTTTTCTGCAATCTTACAATATCAAAACTTTGGTTTGTATTCAAGATTAAAAAACCACCTAAATTAAGTAAAATACAACAAAGTGAATACAAACAGTAGTCAGAGTGAAAATTAGATACATATTTTCAATAAAAATGGAAGCTAAGTATCCCTGTTAAGAATGTTGCGATAGGTTCAAGTATACATATTAAATTGCCAAATCATCATTTAGTTGGCAAAGCTTTAACAAATTTATTCATGGGATGTGAGCATCGCTGGCCAGGCCAGCAGTTATTGCCCATCACTAATTGCCCTTGAGAAGGTGGTGGTGAGCTGCCTTCTTGAACTGCTGCAGTCCATGTGCTGCAGGTACACCTACAGTGCTGTTAGGGAGGGGGTTCTATGCTTTTAACCCAGTGATAGTGAAGGAACAATGATATAGTTCCAAGTCAGCGTTTGCTGCCCTTCTCCTTCTAGGTGGTAAAGGTCGCGGGTTTAGAAGTTGCTGTCGAAGGAGGTGTGTTGCTGCAGTGCATCTTGTAGATGGTACACACTGCTGCCACTGCACGTTAGTGATGAAGGGCGCGAATGTTTAGGGTGGTGGATGGGGTGCCGATCCAGCAGTCGAAGTCTTGAGTGTTGTTGCAGCAACACATTAATCCATATTTACTGCCAAATATGGTACATTACCACAGATAGTGACAAGCTGTAATTTATGCTGTCTGATTTTTTTTAAATGACAATATCAACCCCTCTCTTTTTCTCTGTGGTTACATGGCAATTTGTTGCCAACAGTGGCTGAGAGGATAACACTCTTGCCTCTGAGTTAGAACACTGTGGGTCCAAGTCCCACTCCAGAGACTTAACTGCAAGATCCAGGCTAACATTCCCAGTGCAGTACTGAGGGCGTGCTGCACTGTTGGAAGTGCTGTCTTTTAGACATGTCATTAAACTGAGGCCCGGTTTATCCTCTCAAGTGAACTGAAAAGATCCCATGGCACCATTTTGAAGAAGAGCAGCGGAGTTCTTCCTGGTGTCCAGGCTAACATTTATTCCTCGACCAACTTCACTATCCAGTCAATATCACATTGCTGTTTGAGGGAACTTGCTGTGCACACATTCCCTGCTGCATTTCCTACATTGAACATTGACTACAATTTAAAAGTACTTCATCAGCTGTAAAGTGCTTTGGGATGTCCTGAGGTCATGAAAGGTGCTATAGAAATGCAAGTCTGTTCCTTATGGCCAAATGACCTACTCTCGGACCTTCACTGGGGAGCTTGGGTCAGTGGCCTAGGCAAATTCTACCACTGACTTTCCCTCCTCACTGTGGGAAGTGCTTTGCAGAGGACTAGATGAAATGTTGCTGATGTCCCATGCCTTTTCAGGAGAGACACTCTAGAGGCTCTCGTCATCAGGATATTTTCATCCTACTGTGTCTTGGGCTCCGATAGTTGACTGTGACGAGCTTTTTAACTTGCAGCTTGCCCTCACTAGGAACTCATCGGGTTCTCTGGCTTCTCTTCATCAGAAGAGGCATCAGTTCTTCAACTGTTGAACTAATCAACTGTGAAGACATAAGCATCAAGATAAATCATTTACAACTTTGGAAATACAGCTCCCTCCATTTAAAACATCCATATTTAAATGGGGCAGTAGTTGCTATTGGCCAAAACACAACTTCTTGCTAAGGTGCACTGAATGTAATAAAAGAAAATTTTATTGAGGCAAACCTCACTTTCCTTAGGCTTCCATTCCTTCTACAATTTAAAGCTCAGATTTAATATCCTTGAACACTGCCTCCTGATTATTTCTCAAGAATTATATCTAGATTAGTGAAAAAAAAAATCAGCATCATGTTTCTCCAGCAATCTTTCTCCAAACAGTGAAAGAAAAAGCACAAGTACTGATATTGTAGGGATAAGGCAGCAGTTGTCATTTTAATAAAAGCAAAATACTGCAGATGCTGGAAAGCTGAAATAAAAACAGAAAGTGCTGGAAATACTCAGCAGGTCTGGCAGCATCTGTGCAGAGAGAAGCAGAGTTAACGTTTCAGGTCTGTGACCTTTCATCAGAACTGGCAAAGGTTAGAAAAGAATTAGGTTTTAAGCAAGTCATTTTACCTTTCATCAAGTGACAGAGATACACGTCACGATTTTTCTTTTCAAACAACCCTCGAAACAGATACAGCAGGAATTGCAGCGTCTCCAAACTCTTAAAGCTGGACAAAGAGTGAAGGCAGATTGCAAGCCCATTTTTAATTAATGACTGAAAAAGAACAGCTGCATTGATATAGCAGCCCATCAGGTCCAAAGGTCAAAGCATTTCACACACAAATAAACGGTGCGATTTTATCATTTTATTTACAGCCATCATGTATAGTGGGCAAATCTCACTTGATTGAACATGCCCACACTCTCACCCTATTTCAAAAAGGATATTCAGTTATTAGAGGGGACAGGCAGAAGGTGGCAGAACTTAAAGTAAAGACCCTGGGTCTTTTCCCTCCTGAAAAGAGAAGACTGAGAGGGTACTTGACAGACGTGCTTAAAATTATGAAAGCTTTAGGCACACTGAGACAGAAAGCCACCTTCGGTTATATTCTGTGGCCTTCCAGTTGTAGAAGAACACAAGAAATAGGAGCAGGAGTAGACCATATGGCCCATTGAGCCTGCTCCACCATTCAATACGATCATGGCTGATCTTAGGCTTCAATTCCCTTGATTCCCTGAGAAACCAAAAATCTATCTATCCCAGCCTTAAATGTATTCAATGATGGAGCATCCACAACCCTCTGGGATAGAGAATTCCAAAGATTCACAACCCTTTGAGTGAAGTAATTTCTCCTCATCTCCGTCCTCATTGATTGTCCCCTTATCATGAGACTGTGCCCCTGTGTTTTAGATTCCCTGACCAGTGGAAATAACCTCTCAGTGTCTACCCTATCCGGCCCCTTCAGAATCTTGTATGTTCCAAAGAGATCACCTCTCATTCTTCGAAACTCCAAAGAATACAGGCCCAATTTACTCAGCCTCTCATCATAGGACAACCCCCTCATCTCAGGGACCTTCTCGGTACCGCCTCCATTACATGTATATTTTTTCTTAAATGTGGAGACCAAAACGACACACAGTATTCCAGTCAACAAAACTCTGTACAGTTGTAGCAAGACTTCCTTATTCTTGTACTCCAATCCCCTTGCAATAAAGGCCAACATGCCATTTGCCTTCTTAATTGTTTGTTTGTATAGTTACTTTCTGTGTTCCATGTACAAGCATACCCAAGAATCTTTGAAAATCAACACTTACAAGTTTCACACTTATAAAAAAAATTCTTCTTTTCTATTCTATTTGTATGTCCAACCTGATATTAAAGTTAATGGGACTGATGATTGAGCAATGAGAAAATTTCTTATGCATTAGATTCCACTAAGCTTTCCTTTTGTGTACAGAATTTAAGCACGATGGGTCATATTTAGAAATGAATAACAAAAAACTAAGAAGTGCAGGAGGAACTTTTTTTTCCTGAGTGTGATAAGTATGTGGGATGGGGTCCTGGCACAGGTGGTGGAACAAGAAGTGAAAATGGGAACTGGATTGGTCCTTAACAAATGGGATTCAAGGTTATTAAGGCAGGCAAGAAGGAAAACCTCTGCATAGAGAGTCTAGTGAAGGTCTTTTCCTGCCTGAGCCTGTTACTACGTCACACTGTTATAGCACTTACAATGTGAGGGACTTGTAGGAGATGCTATGCAGTGTTAAGCAGCTATGGTCAAACAGTTTGTGTGGCAGCCTTCCTTTAGATATCCAGCTGTCTGTCTCTGGGTCGTAACAATCAAATGCATCACTGTCTTCAATGTTGTTGTCTGAGGTGATGCACCGTCCACCAGTAACATAGACCTTGTTGTTTATAACAGTCGCTCCGTGATGCATCTTCCTCTCTTTCATATCAGCACATTTTACAAATTGGTTTGACTTTGTGTCAAAGGCAATCACTCTTCTTGTGTATCCTGAGGGAATAAAAACCGCATTTAAAAAAAAACAATGCAATCATAGAGTCATAGATTCATACAGCACAGAAACAGGCCCTTCGGCCCATAATGTTTTCAACGATAAGGTTTTTGATTAAGATATTGGGAAAGAAAGACCTGCATTTATATAGCACCTCTTAATGACCTGAGAACATAGCAAAGCACTTTACAGTCAATGAAGTACTTTTTGAAGTGTAGTCATTGTTGACAGCCAAATTGGCAGCCAATTTGTGCACAGCAAGCTCCCACAAACAGCAATGTGATAATGGCCAGATAATCTGTTTTTGTGATGTTGATTGAGGGATAAGTATTGGCCAGGATACTGGGGAGAACTCCCCTGCTCTTCTTTGAAATAGTGGCATTGTTTACCTCCACCAGTGCGCAAAGTTGTTGGATGATTTGTGCCACTCCGTCATTAACCTCACAAAAACAGGATCTCACCCTCTACTTCCCTGTGATTTTCAGGACATTGCTGGATTTGTGCTGTAAGTATGAATTAAAATCACCACAGAAAGTTAAGGCTGGTACTTAACAGTGTAAGGACTCTTTGTATGAGGAGATTTATGTTCCTGTAATGACAATCAACCTCTCTGGCCCAGATCTAGAACAATTAAACCTGTCGAGTCTCATTCCTGCAAATTGTTGTGAGACGTTTTCAAATTTTACATTTTTTTCTTACTTTTCTGTTTCTTTTTTTTTCCTTCTCTCTCTCAATTCAATCTTTGTTTCCCTCTATTTCTCTTTCTGGACCTGAGTTAACTCTGATTCACCCGATTTCTTTCTCCGTTGTTCCTCTGTTTCTTTCTCAATCCTTAAATCTTATTGTTTGAGGAGATATAGATGTTAGTCCTGTCATTTACTGAGGCCTCAGGTGCCCCGCTACCCTCACTGCACTGTAATCAGCTGTGTGATGCCCCAGTCCAACAAATTCAGGGCCATTGTATTATTTTAAAGCCAAGTTCCATGCCATTACCATTGCATCTGTTCCATTTTACCTCCAATAATAATAATCCTGTCACCAATCACAGCTGCAGGTGCACAAATGTTTTTAACCATCCTTGTCTCCATTCTGAACCACATGTTCCTCGATATGTTGTAAACCTAAATAATAATACAGAATTAAAACACTTCGAAAGTAATGCAGAAAAGACATTCAAATGCTTTGTACCAAGCATTCATAATGCTTTAACTTTACTGCTTCTGAAAATATTTGCTGCTAAACTAATAGGAAAAGACTGAACACTGTGGGGCTGTTTTCTCTTGAAAAGAGAAGGCTGAGCGGTGACCTGATAGGGGTCTTTAAGATTTGAAAGTATAGACGTAGGGAAGATGTTTTCACTTGCTGGTGAGATCAAAACTAGGGGCCATAAATATAAGATCATCACTAGTAAATCCAATAGGGAATTCAGGAGAAACTGCTCTACACAAAGAGTGGTGAGAATGTGGAGCTTGCTACCACAAGGTGTGGAAGAGTTGAATAGTATACATGTCTTTAAGGGGAAATTGATAAATACATGACAGTGAGATGAAATAGGGTGGGAGAGGACTCATGGGAAGCATAAACACAGGCATAGACCAGGTGGGCTGAATGGCCTGTTTCTGTGCTGTAAATCTTATTTAAAAGGAAGGAAGTTGTGATAATTCTTTATAAATCACTGACCAGGCCTCAGCTGGAGTATTCTATTCAATTCTGGGGACTGCACTTGAGGAAGAATATCAAGGTTGCAGAAGAGATTTACTAGAATGGCACCAGAGATGAGGGATTTCAGTTATGAGAAGAGACTGGGGAAACTGGGATTGTTCTCCGAAGAGCAGAGAAGACTAAGGGGAGATTGAATAGAGGCGTTCAAAATTCTGAAGGGTTTTGTTAGAGTAAATGGGGAGAAACTGTTTCCACTGGCAGGCGAGTCAGTAACCAGAGGTTACAAATTTAAGATAATTGGTAAAAGAACCAGAGGGGAGATGAGGAGAAATTCTTTTTCTGCAGTGAGTTGTGAGGATCTGGTAAACACTCCCTAAAAGGAGATGGAAGCAGATTCAGTAGCAACTTTCAAATGGGAATTGATAAATACTTGGGAAAGAAAAAATTTGCAGGATTATGAGGAAAGAGCACGGGGGAGTAGGACTAATTGGATAGTTCTTTCAAAGAGGTACAATGGACTGAATGGCAACTTTTTGTGCTGTATGACTCTTGGAAGTACACTGTAGGAATGCTACCTCTTTTTTTGTGGCTGGGCCTTGCTACTGCTATGGCCTGTGTAAATGCAGGAAAGCTGTGCCCTGGTGGGAGTCACATCATACCAACCCCATTTGTCTGGCACTTAAATAGCTGCATTTTTTCACTTCCACCCAATCAAATGTGAAGTGAAGGTGGGGAGGATGATAGGGCAAGTGCAATTTTGTTGTTGTGGGTCAGTACTCCGATATCTGGCAATTTGTGCGACTTGATTCTAAGTCGAATAAGTTATTTGCTGAATATTTGACACAACTGTCAGCGAATCACAAACTCGGTAACGAAGTCCTTGCTGTGGATTTATCAGTGGCTTCACAACCAGAGATGCAGCAGTTGAATATTTGACCTTAGTGATTTATGAGTACTTTATTTATTGAGTGCATTAATGTGGATTGTCTCATGTTATGGTTTTGATGAACTGATCTGATAATGTTAAATTTAATGTAATTTGTCAATAATTTCCCCTCTTGATTAAATGATGTGTGTGTCATATAGAGACTGATCCTCATAGTCAACAAATGTTAAGGGCTTAATCCTCCAGTTGTCCTTACTTTGTCCAGACCCAGACCCTTACCTCTGGAAAGCAGTACTTAATCCAGACTCAATCACCTTGCCCCATTCGGCTCTTTTTACAAATCCTTGCTGGTAGTCAAACAGTAATCTCTAATGCATGCTTCTTTATAACACAAATCTGTGATTAATTGAGCAATTTCAGCCTCATAAGACCGCTAATATGATTAGCAGTGTTATCGACGGGTAAGGTGACAAATTGCCCGAATTTTCTGCACACAATGACGTCCAATACATCAAACCTCATTTTAAGCAAGCATGAGCTGGGGAATAACTGCTGTCGTAAACTACTTGGCTAAGCAAGTTTTAGGCTGGATTTTTACCCTCTGACTGGGCAGGCACGGAGGTGGGCGGGTGCCAAGAGAATAGCTAACAAACTGTTAAGGCCAATTGTCAAGGCCAACTGGAATTTTCTCGTCAGCTTCCAGGTCCCCTGAAGACATTCGGGAACAACGCGGCTGCCTGGGGGTACTCAGGCAGGCCTAGAGGCCTGGCACAACAATGACCCGGCTACTGAAGATTTTTTGTTTTTTATTTAAAAATGTTGGAGAGAGGGCATCTCAAAGTGGAGACGCCCTCTCTCTCACTTACCTGTACTGCACTCTGGTGCTTCTTCAGTGCTCGAGGGCCTCCTATTGGCCTTCCAGCTTCGAGAGCCGGCCTGCTCTCCTTAATTGGATGGCAAGCCCACCTTCTGGCCACTAATTGGCCAATTTGTGGACCATCACAGCCAGGTGACTGTTTCCCCCACAGTGCGTGCTTCTGACCCCCATTTGCCCATTCGGCTGGGGTTCCGAAGTCCGCTGGCAAAACCCTGCCCTTTCTCTTGTGACTTAAACCCACTCAGCCCTGCGATGTTGTCAGATTTGCTTATTGGTGTAGGGACACTAGGACAGTTCTTGAGGCAAAGGAAGCTCTTGAAATGGAATGGCTTCACCTAAACTGAACTGATACCAATGGTCTTGCAGTGAGGGTAAATAGAGTAGTGAGGAAGAATTTTAATTTTTACGATGGGGAGAACCAAGTGTTGGAGTGTACAGGGGATTAGGTTTAATTATAGTGAAAGGGCAAAGCCGTCTAAAATGGTAAATCCAGGAAAAGTCGATATGAAGAGGCATATTTTGCATTATTAGGTATCTCCTACATTAAAAGAAAAAAAAGACTTGCATTGATATGGTGCCTTTCACTACCTCAGGACATCCCAAAGTGCTTTACAGCCAATGAAGTGCTTTTTTTGAAGTCTGGCCATTGTTGTAATGCAGGAAATACTGCAGCCAATTTGTGCACAGCATGATCCCACTGAGCAACGTGATAGTGGCTAGATAATATGTTTTTGTAATGTTGGTTGAGAGATAAATATTGGTCACTGGACACCATGGTTCCCCCCTGCCCCCACCCAATTATCTTCAAATTAGCCCTCTGGGGGTTTTTACATCCACCTGAGAAGGCACACAGGTCCATTCATGGCTCTTGTTCCCCAACTTGTGCCAAATTGTATATTAAAAACAGCAACCCATTCTTAGTCCCCTGCCCAGGCTCCAGTATAATTTAAAAAAGGTAATGGTATCAAATAAAACATAGAGAAAGATACAGAGATAGAGAATGGAAGTGACATTACAGCAGCGAGCACCTATTGAAGAACTAACAGTTACACAGGTGCAATGGGTCAACAGTTGTCCCGTGTTGTCAGTTGTGTGATTCTGCGGCTGTCTGAAGAAGGGGCTTTTTTCAGGAAGGTTCTCCATGCTGCTTCTGGTCAGTTTATTCTAGCTCTACACACATCACCAGCTTGTGTTATGGTGGCTGGGTGCTGACATTGTCTAATTTCACCCCCCCCCACCACCTTTTAACACAAAAAACTAGTGGAGAATGAGCCTGACGACTGTACCTGTATCAGGCGAACGGCATTCTGTACAGTGTCTTCTCCGCCGAAAAGATAGAGCCTTTGGTTCTTGGCAGCAATAGCTGGATGTAGCACGGCAACGGGCATGGGTGCCATTTTTTCCCAGACGCTGAAAATGCTGTCATATCTATGTAGCGTATTTAGTATCTCTTGACTTGGCCCAACCCCTCCCAGGGAGAAAATATAGTTCATGTGTGCTATGGTCTGATGAGAATAGCATGGCACCAACATGTCTACTTCAGACTTCCAACAGTTCATCTTCAAAGAGAAACTATAAACACTTGCACTTACAACAGTCTTCTTATTATCAATGATCACTCCTCCAATGATGTATATATTATTGTGTAAACACACTGAGGATGCTTTGTAGAGATGCACAGGAAGCTTGGAAAGAGCCAGCCACTGCTGAGTCCTTGAGTCATATAGTAACGCCTCTCTTGTTGTCTGCTGGTTACCCTTTCTACCTCCAATAATGACAAGGAACTCCTGGGAAGCATACCTGCGTGGAACGTACCATATGGGCTTGATGTCAGGGGTGTTTGCAGGGCTCAAAGAAAATAGCAGCCTGCTGGCTGATTCCAAGATGCTTTTGCAAACGGGCGATGACTGAACAAAAGGATTGTTGGCTATAAAGTGCAAGAGGTAGGTGGGATGGACATATTGGAGTCGAACTTTCTCGAGGAGCTCATGCACGTGTTTCTGTCTGGTCTTTGGGTCGTGGTTGATCCAAGTTGTCAGTGTATCAAAAACTTGCTCTTCCTCAGCGCAGAGTTCATCATCTCCCAGATAGTCTGCAAGTTCAGTGCAGGAGAGCTCCTTCAAGTCCTCAGATGATGCAACCTCCAGGAACTGTTGCAACGCGATTGCCTTCGCCTTTTTCTGCAGGCTTTCACAGCTGAATATTTCCGCCAGTCTAATCATGCCAAGGCAGTTCTCTGCTGTTAATTGATTTTGCAAGTACAATGAGCAAGCCTCAAACACTTTGGGGTACTGGTAAATAGCAGCAGCCTCCATCAGAGAGAAAACATTTGCTGTGTTTATGGTAATCTCTCCTGTATAGACATAATCCACAATCTGAATCAGAATGTCCACATGGATCCCCGACAAACGTACACGTGTTAGGAAGCTCTCTTTGAAGTTATTGCAAAACATGGCTCTGAAATAGGGGCTACTTGATGCCAATACATTTCGGTGACAAGGGACTTCTTTGTCTCCAGCGCAAAGAATGACATCAATCAATGTCTCCTCTTGCCGTAGAGTATTAAGCTGTTTTAATAATTGATAAGAGAGGTCCGTTTCTTTGAAATGGAAACAGTTGTGGAGAACCATATTTTGATTGTCTTCATCCATGCTGGAAAACAGAAGCTTTTATAAACTTTGAACTTCACAATGATCGTATTTTTTTAAGTAGCAATTCTCGGACATTGTTTGACATGCAAATTTGGTTGTGGTTCAGGAAAAATAGGAAACCTAAACATGCAAATACTATAGAAATTCTGTAAGTGATCCCGTACTAAATCCGAGTTCATGGATATAGGTTGTTCATGGGTTAGCGGCAGATTATAAAGAGTTTAAATTTTATCACAAATCTCAATAGTGGCTCACTATTACCTGAATCCCAATGTTTTTTAATCATTCATGGGATGCGGGCGTCGCTGGCCAGGCCAGCATTTATTGCCCATCCCTAATTGCCCTTGAGAAGGTGGTGGTGAGCCGCTGTCTTGAACCACACCCACAGTGCTGTTAGGAAGGGAGTTCCATGATTTTGACCCAGCGACAGTGAAGGAACGGCGATATAGTTCCAAGTCAGGATGGTGTGTGGCTTGGAGGGGAACTTGCAGGTGGTGGTGTTGCCATTGCATCTAATGCCCTTGTCCTTCTAGATGGTAGAGGCTGCGAGTTTGGAAGGTGCTGTCTAAGATGGCTTGGCGAGTTACTTTTTTAAAGATATTTGGCAAAAAAGCTAGAGGTGAGATGAGGAAAGAAATTTACGCAGCAAGCTGTTGTGATCGGGACTGCGCTGCCTGAAAGGACGGTGGATGGTGATTTAATAGTAAATTTCAAAAGAGAGTTGGATAAATACTTGAAAATGAAAAAAAATTGCAGGGTTACGGGGAAAGAGCAGGGAGTGGGACTAAATCGATAGCTCTTTCAAAGAGCCGGCACAGGCACGATGGGCCGAATGGCCTCCTTCTGTGCTGTAAGATTCTATGAACTGCCAGTAATGGACTGTCAGCTATTCAAGATTTCTTACATTCCTGAGATGGGCTTCCTGTTCAGATTGTCCTGGGTTTGGAGCATAATTTGTGATGTTTACCATAGTCCTGCTGCAGTCAGGACACGATGGTGGTCGACCGACGGTCACCTCAGAGGCGACTTGGCTGGCTGACTGCAGGAGGGTCTCCAGGAGCCTGAGGAAACTCGGGGGAAGAAGCCGTTAATGGGAAAAATTAGGCAGAAACAATTTGCGCTTGAATTTCTTTGCTGATAAAAAAAAATTTCCCTGCCATTCCTGCATGGTAAATGCACTGGAAACAGTGGGAAAACTCGTCTGCTCCCTCCGCCATTAATTATAGCGGTGTACACTGACCTCAGAGAGGAGGGAAAAGAGCCATTAAGAACAGTAGAGAGAAATTGAATGTCTCAATTGGTTCTTTTGCAAAGGATGCTGGTTCCAGATTGCTTAGTTTAAATAATATTGAAATATTTGATTGGGTGGATCGTAGCACTTCCCAGTCACTGAGTGGAAGCTTTTCTATTTGTCCAATGAATGGAACCGATTTTTGATCGGTTGAAATGTTCAATTATGAAACACTCAGTATGGTTAGTGACAAATAATGGCTGCTTAACCCAATTACATTTTTGGCCTGACAGGTTCCTGACTTTGAGGAGTGACAACTCGTCTAAGTGATTTTAAACCCCATCTCAGCCCCCTTGCTCATTAACTCCCACTTACTTCCCCATGTCCTCAAATCTCACCATCCATATGAACACTCCTGCAAATATTTGCAGCCGTGCCCTGGACATCACCACCTCCATTCTCATCTCCAACTACTTCCTTATATTCCTTACCATCCTCCCCTTCCTCCTTTAACTCCATTTCTGTCTGCAACTGTCCCTGGAAAAATACTCACTTACAATTGCATCCTCAATCTCCCAAATACCGAGCCTTTGGCCTGCCATTCAGCACAGTGTCACTGTAGCTGTTGATTTTCTCACCCGCTCGCTAATCGCAGCCTTCGATGGCCTCAGCTTCAACTAAACCTTCATTCCCTCAGTATGGCCCCCACCCCTCAGGTCTAACTTGGGCGTAATTTGTCCAGTTTAGTATTGAATGCATCAAGCTGAAAGGGAGCATTGATTGCAGGATTGGCTCTCCAGTTTTTTAACCCGACATCTGATCTGTGCTAACTTTGAACATGTCTCCACACTGGTCACGCTGAACGAAGATTGTGAAAATGTGAGGTTCTCCTCTGCCAGTATAATTATGGTGGGACAGGACCTCCACCAGTTGCCTCTGGCTGGGAATTCCTTGGGTCAATATTGGTGCAGCTGTGTGGTCTGCTAGTTGGGGGCTGGGGGGAGGGGGAGGTGGTGGTGGATGGCGGGGCAGGGGAAGCGAGGTGAGGGAGGCAAACTAGAAACATTGGCTAGTTCCTGGCTCAAGCTGCAGTAGGTCAATCTGAAGAATCTTTCAGATGAAATGAGGGCTGTTTTCTGCAAGGCAAGTGATAGATTTGTCTTGTAAGAGGACCGGCCTTGCCAAATCTGAGCCCACTTTTGCCACTTAGCATAAGAACACCAATGGCACAACAGTCAGGAATTCTGCTCGATGGCCACTTCACACCAGTACCACTTCTTTGTACTACATTGGCAGCAAAGGGGACAGGAACCACCCAACAATGGGCAGTAACACAGCATAGACGTAGTCCAGTTTCAGCCCCGCCTCCGCCTCAACTCCCCCCTACTCCTCCCAATAACAGCCCCCCAGTGCACACAAGGAAAGTTGAGGCCAAATTTTTGCAGGATAGACATTTTATCAAAGCACCAATGACTTCTGTGATTTAAGGTAAGGATCTTAGATGTAAATATATAAGGAGCAGTCATGCATGAAACCCATACATGACATTTCACTAACTACACCAAGGAATTCAAGTATAACATCAATATTTTTTTAACTTGCATACAAGCAATTGACAAGCACATAAAGACGACAAGTTAGAGGAAAGATACGAACGGGTCTTTTAATGGGTAGGGAGTTGTCAAAACATTTCAAACAGATTATTGAACTACCTGAATGATGTTTCTCTGTGTGGTTGTGAGGTTCAGAGCACCGTCTTCTGTATTGTGCTGACCTTTCCTCTTTAAGCCTTCTTTTCGGGCCTGATGCCTTCTGTCATCAACACACACATACGCACACAACAAGGGGAAGTGAAGGACTCCGTTGAGCAGCAGTACTGAATTTTCCTGAATTAATGTTTTCCAGATTTGTTATTGAACAGGCTTTGATACTTGTATTTAGCTGAGCACTCAGGCGCAAAACATTGTCAGCATTCCATGACTATTAATAGGGCAGTGTGCACTTGCAGCTGACAGCACATGTGACTTTTCAGTTACTTGTTTGCACTGAGGGTAAGCTAAGCCATGGAGCATTTTGAAGCCACCTCTTGGGGGCCTCGTTTTTTAGCTCTGCATACGGGCAGAGAGCAACATGAAGATGCACCTTCACCTAGTTTAACTGAAAGACACAGCGAATGGAAACCCATTCCCAGGTGCCAACGGTTGCTAAGCCGGGATTAATCTCTCAAGCTACAGTTTCCATTGAAACTATGACCTGTTGCTACTGAGATGTTTGGTTGCTTTGCAAAATGTTCAGAGAACCTTGCACAGGATGGGAGGGGGAACTCTGCACATCGCCGCTCTTGCAGTTTGTAACAGGTTTTTGTAAGTTCATTCCCGCGAACCCCCCTCCCCCCCACCACCCCTGCGCCCATTCAAATATTTGAATTTCTGCCAGACTTTTCGCAAACACAGTTGTCTTTCACTAAAATCAGTTTTTATCCCCCCTGGAGCTTCAGGAGAGTAGTAAGCAGTCCGTCTGATGATAAAAAGGAAAAGACAGAAAGATTTGCATTCCTCCAGCGCCTTTGATGATCTCAGGACATTACAAAGCACTTTACAGCCAATGAAGTACTTTTTGGAGTGTAGTCACTGTTGTAATGTAGGAAACACGGCAGCCAATTTGCACACAGCAAGATCCCACAAACAGCAATGTGATAATTTCCAAATCATCTGTTCTTTTTATGATGTTGATTGAGTGATAAATATTGACTCGGACACCAGGGAGAACTCCCCTGCTCTTCTTTGAAATAGTGTCATAAACAGCAATACTACATAAACTGTTTTTATTGCTATTGGCTAAGAGAGAGGTACGAACAAGGATACAAGAGAAAATTCTTTGAGAAACTACCATGGGATCTTTCATGTCCACCTGAAAGGATAGACAGGGGCCTCTGTTTAACATCCCATTGAATAGATGGCACTTTGGACAGTGTAGCACTCCATCAGTAGTGGCACCAAGATGGGCAGCCTAAATAAAATGCGGAGTGGGGTTTAGAACCCATGACTCGCAAACTGTGAGACAAGAGTGCTACCCACAGAGCCATGGCTGACACTAGTACCAGACACTGTCACCTGCTGCAATACTGCAGCATTGTTTTGTTCGGACAATTTCTTTTACATGGGCCTAGGGTGAGCTTGCGAGGGTAACAAAGCATTCATGTTTAAATACAGAGGGCTAGATTTTGTTCGTGGCAGGGGGAGGTCCAAACATTCGGAATGGCAGAGGCCGCCACGGAGCCCGACGCCGGGATTGCCAGGCCTGATCTTCCTGGCAGCAGCGAGGCTCTGTGGCGGCACCTCCGCCACTCTGTGACAGGACTCTACTTTAAACATTTTAAATACCTCTCCGCAAAAATGTCAATTTAATTTCCTGCAATCTTACCTTCACTTCCCAATCTGGAGCAAATCGTGTGGCACTCACGGGCCTTCACTTTCATCGAGTCATAGGTCATAGAGTTATACAGCACAGAAACAGGCCCTTCGGCCCATCGTGTCCATGCCGGCCATACAGCACCCAACTATTCCAATCCCATATTCCTGCACTTGGCCTGTAGCCCTGTATGCTATGGTGTTTCAAGTGCTCATCTAAATACTTCTTAAATGTTGTGAGGGTTCCTGCCTCCACCACCTCTTCAGGCAGCGCGTTCCAGATTCCAACCACCCTCTGGGTGAAAAAATGTTTCCTCAAATCTCCCCTAAACCTCCTGCCCCTTCTTTCTTTTGGGCCTCCTTATCTCGAGAGACAATGGATACGCGCCTGGAGGTGGTCAGTGGTTTGTGAAGCAGCGCCTGGAGTGGCTATAAAGGCCAATTCTGGAGTGACAGGCTCTTCCACAGGTGCTGCAGAGAAATTTGTTTGTCGGGGCTGTTGCACAGTTGGCTCTCCCCTTGCGCCTCTGTCTTTTTTCCTGCCAACTACTAAGTCTCTTCGACTCGCCACAATTTAGGCTGCCCGCCAGCTCTGGCGAATGCTGGCAACTGACTCCCACGACTTGTGATCAATGTCACACGATTTCATGTCGCGTTTGCAGACGTCTTTATAGCGGAGACATGGACGGCCGGTGGGTCTGATACCAGTGGCGAGCTCGCTGTACAATGTGTCTTTGGGGATCCTGCCATCTTCCATGCGGCTCACATGGCCAAGCCAACTCAAGCGCCGCTGACTCAGTAGTGTGTATAAGCTGGGGGTGTTGGCCGCTTCAAGGACTTCTGTGTTGGAGATATAGTCCTGCCACCTGATGCCAAGTATTCTCCGAAGGCAGCGAATATGGAATGAATTGAGACGTCGCTCTTGGCTGGCATACGTTGTCCAGGCCTCGCTGCCGTAGAGCAAGGTACTGAGGACACAGGCCTGATACACTCGGACTTTTGTGTTCCGTGTCAGTGCGCCATTTTCCCACACTCTCTTGGCCAGTCTGGACATAGCAGTGGAAGCCTTACCCATGCGCTTGTTGATTTCTGCATCTAGAGACAGGTTACTGGTGATAGTTGAGCATAGGTTGGTGAACTCTTGAACCACTTCCAGAGCGTGGTCGCCAATATTGATGGATGGAGCATTTCTGACGTCCTGCCCCATGATGTTCGTTTTCTTGAGGCTGATGGTTAGGCCAAATTCATTGCAGGCAGCCGCAAACCTGTCGATGAGACTCTGCAGGCACTCTTCAGTGTGAGATGTTAAAGCAGCATCGTCAGCAAAGAGGAGTTCTCTGATGAGGACTTTCCGTACTTTAGACTTCGCTCTTAGACGTGCAAGATTGAACAACCTGCCCCCTGATATTGTGTGGAGGAAAATTCCTTCTTCAGAGGACTTGAACGTATGTGAAAGCAGCAGGGAGAAGAAAATCCCAAAGATGTGGGTGCGAGAACACAGCCCTGTTTCACACCACTCAGGATAGGAAAGGGCTCTGATGAGGAGCCACCATGTTGAATTGTGCCTTTCATATTGTCATGGAATGAGGTGATGATACTTAGTAGCTTTGGTGGACATCCGATCTATTCTAGTGGTCTGAAGAGACCACGTCTGCTGACGAGGTCAAAGGCTTTGGTGAGATCAATGAAAGCAATGTAGAGGGGCATCTGTTGTTCACGGCATTTCTCCTGTATCTGACGAAGGGACAACAGCATGTCAATGGTCGATCTCTCTGCACGAAAGCCACACTGTGCCTCAGGGTAGACGCGCTCGGCCAGCTTCTGGAGCCTGTTCAGAGCGACTCGAGCAAAGACTTTCCCCACTATGCTGAGCAGGGAGATTCCACGGTAGTTGTTGCAGTCACCGCGGTCACCTTTGTTTTTAAAGAGGGTGATGATGTTGGCATCGCGCATGTCCTGGGGTACTGCTCCCTCGTCCCAGCACAGGCATAGCAGTTCATGTAGTGCTGAGAGTATAGCAGGCTTGGCACTCTTGATTATTTCAGGGGTAATGCTGTCCTTCCCAGGGGCTTTTCCGCTGGCTAGAGAATCAATGGCATCACTGAGTTCCGATTTGGTTGGCTGTATGTCCAGCTCATCCATGACTGGTAGAGGCTGGGCTGCTTTGAGGGCAGTCTCAGTGACAGCATTCTCCCTGGAGTACAGTTCTAGGTAGTGCTCAACCCAGCGGTCCATCTGTTTGCGTTGGTCAGTGATTATGTCCCCCGATTTAGATTTGAGGGGGGCGATCTTCTTGATGGTTGGCCCAAGAGCTCTCTTCATGCCATCATACATTCCTCTGATGTTTCCGGTGTCTGAGGCCAGCTGAATATGACTGCATAGGTGTTACCAGTAGTCGTTTGCGCAACGCCTAGCTGTTCTTTGTGCAGTACTTCTGGCTGCTTTAAGTGCTGCGTATGTTAAATCGCTGGGGGCTTTCTTGTAGTTCAACAGTGCAATGCGCTTAGCGGCTATGACAGGTTCCAGCTCTTCATTATGAGATTGAAACCAGTCTGCATTTCTCTTCGCACTTTTGCCGTAGGTGGTCAAAGCTGACTCATAGATGGCGTCTCTGATGTGGGCCCACTTGGTCTCAGCATCCCCTGTGGGAGTGTTTTGAAGGGCTGTTACAAGTGAATTTAGAAATTTTTGTAACACCTGTGGGTGAGAAATTCTGCTCGTGTTGATGCGCGGGTGGCCCTTCTGCTTGGAATGATGCAACTTCTTTGGTCTGCGTCTAACCTTGCTGCACACCAGGGAGTGGTCAGTGTCGCAATCCACACTGTGGAAGCTGTGTGTGATTTGAACACTGTTTAAGACGGCTCGGCTTGTGACAATGAGGTCTAGCTGGTGCCAACGACGCGATCTTGGGTGCCTCCATGAAACCTGGTGACAGGGTTTAGTGTGAAAGAACGAGTTGGTGATGCAGAGGTTATGATAGGTACACAACTCAAGCAGTCTCTGCCCGTTCTCATTCATCCTTCCAACGCCATAGCGCCCAAGGCAGGAGGGCCATGAGTCATGGTCGGCCCCAACCCTGGCATTAAAGTCCCCCAGCAGGAATAGGTGTTCGGTGTTGGGGATGCTGCTAATGATGTTATGGAGTTGTTCATAGAACTGGTCTTTAGTTTCAGGTGGGGAGCAGAGTGTTGGAGCATAGATGCTGAGTAGGTGTACTGGACCAGAGGCGGTGAGCAGTCGGATGGACAGTATGCGTTCCGAGCCATTTGAGGGAGGCTCTATCATGCTGAGCAAGGAGTTTCTGATGGCGAAGCCCACTCCATGCTGTCTTGGTTCTTCAGGATCCCTGCCCTGCCAGAAGAAGGTGTAGTCTTGCTCTGCTAGAGAGCCACTCACGGGAAGGCGAGTCTCCTGAAGTGCTGCAATGTCTACATTGAATCTACTGAGCTCGTTGTTAATGATGGCGGTCTTCCGAGAATCGTTGATTTGTGTAAGGTCTTCCGACAGGCCAAGACACATAGTTCTGACGTTCCAGCTTGCAAAGCGAAGGGCTGGTACCTTCTTTCCTTTTTTCATGTTGTTTTGTGCGGTGTATCAGTCCACCTTTCGGGCAATGACCCTAAATCTATGCCAATATAATAAAAGCAAAATACTGCGGATGCTGGAAATCTAAAATAAAAACAAGAAATGCTGGAACCACTCAGCAGGTCTGGCAGCATCTGTGAAAAGAGAAGTAGAGTTAATGTTTCGGGTCAGTGACCCTATCTATGCCCCCTGGTTCTTGACCCCTCCACTAGGGCGAAAAGTTTCCTCCTATCTAACCTATCAATGCCCCTCATAATCTTGTACACCTCAATCATGTCCCCCCTCAACCTTCTCTGCTCCCAGGAAAACAGCCCTTTTCAGTCTCTCTTCATTGCTGAAATGCTCCAGCCCAGGCAACATCCTGGTGAATCACCTCTGCACCCTCTCCAGTGCAATCACATCCTTCCTATAGTGTGGTGACCAGAACTGTACACAGTACTCCAGCTGTGGCCTAACTAGCATTTTATACAGCTCCATCATAACCTCCCTGCTCTTATATTCTATGCCTCAGCTAATAAAGGCAAGTATCCCATATGCCTTCCTAACCACCTTATCTACCTGTGCTGCTGCCTTCAGTGATCTATGGACAAGGACACCAAGGTTCCTAGGATCCTACCATCCATTGTATATTCCCTTGCCTTGTTAGTCCTCCCAAAATGCATTACCTCACACTTTTCAGGATTAAATTCCATTTGCCACTGTTCCGCCCATCTTATCAGCCTATCTATATCTCCCTGTAATCTAAGGATTTCCTCCTCGCTATTTACAACACCACCAATTTTCGTGTTATCTGTGAACTTACTGATCATACCTCCTATAGTCACGTCTAAATCATTAATGTACACTACAAACAGCAAGGGTCCCAGCACCGATCCCTGCGGTACACCACTGGTCACAGGCCTCCAATTGCAAAAACAACCCTCTTCCTCCTGCCACTAAGCCAATTTTGGATCCAATTTGCCAAATTGCCCTGGATCCCATGGGCTCTTGCCTTCTTGACCAATCTCTGATGCAGGACCTTATCAAAAGCCTTACTGAAGTCCATGTAGACTACATCAACTGCTTTACCCTCATCTACACACCTAGTCACCTCCTCGAAAAATTCAATCAAGTTTGTTAGACACGATCTCCCCCTGACAAAGCCATGCTGACTATCCCTGATTAATCCCTGCCTCTCCAAGTGGAGATTAATCCTGTCCCTCAGAATTTTTTCCAATATTTTCCCAACCACTGATGTTAGATTCACTGGCCTGTAATTACCTGGTTTATCCCTGCTCTTGAATAATGGTACCACATTCGCTGTCCTCCAATCCTCTGGTACCTCTCCTGTGGCCAGAGAGGATTTGAAAATTTGTATCAAAGCCCCTGCTATCTCCTCCCTTGCCTCACATAACGGCCTGGGATACATCTTATCTGGGCCTGGGGATTTATCCACTTTTAAGCCCACTAAAACAGCTAATATTTCCTCCCTTTCAATGCTAATATGTTCAAGTATATCACAATCCCCCTCCCTGATCTCTACACCTACATCGTCCTTCTCCATAGTGAACACCGATGAAAAGTAATTATTTAAAACCTCATCTATGTCCTCCGGCTCCACACACAGATTGCCACGTTGGTCCCTAATGGGCCCTACTCTTTCCCTGGTTATCCTCTTACCCTTAATATACTTATAAAATGCCTTGGGATTCTCCTTTATCTTGCCCGTCTGTGTTTTTTCATGCCCCCTCTTCGCTCTCCTAATTACTTTTTTTAAGTGCCACCCTACACTTTCTATACTCCTCTTGGGCCTCCGCTGTTTTCAGCGCTTGGAATCTGCCATAAGCCTCCTTTTTTTTCCTGATCCAATGCTCTATATCCCTTGACATCCAAGGTTCCCTGGGCCTGTTGGTCCTACCCTGCACCTTAACGGGTATATGTTGGATCTGGACTCTCACTATTTCCTCTTTGAATGACTCCCACTGATGTGATGTAGACTTCCCTACAAGTAGCTGTTCCCAGTCCATTTTGGCCAGATCCTGTTTTATCATATTGAAATCGGCCTTCCCCCAATTCAGTACCTTTATTTCTGGTCCTTTGTCCTTTTCCATAACTACCTTAAATCTTACAGAGTTATGATCACTATTCCCAAAATGTCCCCCACTGACACTTCTACCATTTGTCTGGCTTCATTCCCGAGGATTAGGTCCAGTACTGTCCCTTCTCTTGCAGGACTTTCTACATACTGACTCAAAAAGCTCATGTCCAGGAGAAGCTGGTGCCACTGAGGTGGGGAAGGGTGGGGGGGGGGGTCAACTCTGCATGATTTTTATGGGAAAGGTGGGGGGAAGGGATGAACTTTGCATTATTTAGTGTACGAGGAGGGGGAGGGTTCAATTTTGCGTTATGTTGAACTGTTCGCAGGGCTCGCAGCCTTTTAAAACCGCACCAGCACCTGCTCCTGCATCAGGTGACACCATGAACGGTGTTGCCAACGCCACCCCCGCCACGTGATTTGCAGGGGGGGTGGGGGAGGGGGCGGCGACCGCCATCAATATGTTAAAAGTGCCCGCCGGCTGTGTAATCACGACGGCGTGGCGGCACAAGTCCCGTGCAGGGCAGTCGCCATTTGCACTGTTTACTGAATCCTCATCTCGAAGTCAACGTTTTTTTTTTCCAGTAATCATGTATTTCAGAAATACCTCCCAATTTATATTTTCTTCGTAGCAAAATGACTCTGAAAAAATGTTAATCTTGTTGAGAATGTTTACTCAGAACTGTTGGCTATTTGCAGCTTGCCTTATATTTTATTTATAAATATTCAACTTAGCATACCTAGCTCCGGCTGCTTTGTTTTTAATGATGATGTCCAGCCCATAATAGATATAGGGAAATGTATGAAGCTATTTAAAATATATCAAAGCACTGCCAAATGCCAGCGTCTGAAAAACTTACTTCGGGTTTATTTCTGAATTTCTCATGCTGTGAATTAAATTTCTTGCAGGCTGAAAGAGACCATTAAAATACACTTTGTGTTATATTTTAATTGTTCTCACAGAAGTTTGGACATCTGAAACAAGGTTGAAAAGAACTTTTTTTTAAAAATCGGTGGAAATAGTTGTGTAACAGCCGTCATCACTCATAGAGATGTTTCCACTTGTGGGAGAGTCCAAAACTAGAAGTCACAAATATATGACAGTCACTCATAAATCCAGTAGGGATTTCAGGAGAAACATCTTTATCCAGAGAGTGGTGAGAATGTGGAACTTGCTACCACAGGCAGTGGAAAAGCATAGTTGTATTTAAGGGGAAGTTCGATGAGCACGTGAGGGAGAAAGGAATAGAATGATATGCTGATAGGGTGAGATGAAGTAGGATTGAGAGGAGGCTCGCGTGGAGCATAAACACCAGCAGGGACAGTTGGGCCGAATGGCCTGTATCCGTGCTGTAAATTCTATGTTTCTGACACTCCAGTTCACAATGCTAAGCATTGAATGTTGTTTTGATGGGGTTACGGAGGTTGGTATGGTTTAGAGGAGTGGGAGAAAGGGGAAGAGGAGTCGGGGGATGAAGGGTTACAGGGACTGTAATGGATCGCACAAGAACATAACTTGTGGTAAAGTAGCTGGAGAATTATTGCAAGTGGCTGGTGGAATTTTCTCCGCTTCCAATGAAAATATTGCATGTTTGGAAAATTTCCAAACAATGAATGCTGGAAAATAATAAACAGGGTCTAAAAGCTAAATCATCTGTTCTTGTAAGATCATGTTCATTAATATCGTGGCCATTAATATCGATGTATTTCTCATTAATTTTTTTAACAACATCACTCCCTCGTAAGATCAATTCAATCGCTGGTTAAAAATTTGTGCTGATCATATTGGGGCAGAACTGTATTTGTGTGGTCCCAGTGTCAGGAAACTATTCGCCTTGGCTGAGGCCAGGCATAGCAGAGGAAACATCATGGAAAATAACATCAGTCACTCTGTACCTGCACTGCAGTTGACCCACATACAGAGCAGCTGGCAGCAAAGGAACACTATGGCCCTGGTCCATATCACAATGTGATAGTCAACAACAACTTTTGGTTTGCATCAACAGCATTTACATCAGACTGATTATGTTTCGTGATTATGAAATGTATTGAGTCGTCTAGCACACTCCCTCCAGCAGAGGGAGATATAGTGAGGCTCTGGTTATGATCTCAGCCCAAACAATGTCAGTGATGTTTACTGAATTAAAGGCAATGACTTTCTGTCCCTGTTTTGTGTCCCTTTTTAAATACCTTTTGTGAATCCACATGTTGACCATTGTGTCAGTAATGGCTCACTAAGTAGCACTCTCACCTTTAAATCAGGAAGTTTTTTTTTTAGAGATACAGCACTGAAACAGGCCCTTCGGCCCACCGAGTCTGTGCCGACCAACAGCCACCCATTTATACTAATCCTACATTAATCCCATATTCTCTACCACATCCCCACCATTCTCCTACCACCTACCTACACTAGGGGCAATTTACAATGGCCAATTTACCTATCAACCTGCAAGTCTTTGGCATGTGGGAGGAAACCGGAGCACCCGGAGGAAACCCACGCAGACACAGGGAGAACTTGCAAACTCCGCACAGGCAGTACCCAGAACTGTGGATTTAAGTCCCATTTCAGAGACTCGTGTGCATAATTTAGGCTGACACCTCTAGTGCCAGTTGTGAGAGAGTGCTACCCTGTTGGAAGTGTTGTATTTTGGATGTGACCTTAAACCGGGGTCCCGTCTGCCCTTTCAGGTGGATATAAAAGATCCCATGACACTATTCCGAAGAAAAACAGGGGAGATCTCCCTAGTGTCCTGGGCCAATAATTAATCCCTCAACCAACATGATGAAAAGAACAGATTACCCATTGATTCTCGAATCACATTAAGTCAATAACACAATTGTAGAACCACATGTTTGCATTTCTATGCTGTTCTTGGTTGACCTAATGACAAGATGTTTGTATTACGGAGCGCACCCAACGGAGGTGAAGCCTCAGATCTTCCATTGCCTGCTCTTATCAAGTCTAAAAGTGCCTTTTGTAGCAGAGACCTTGCAAAATCTGTAAAAGTTAAAGAGGTGGAATGTGTCAAGGAAAATGTACTTGGATTACTGCTGCTCCCCCTGCAGAATTGCAGCTCCTTATACTGATCTCAGTCCCAATGTCTACAGGACAGTTGATGTGGGAAGTGCAAACATTTCGACAATTGCAGTAGGGGCTTGGGATTAAAGTACACCAGTCGCCAAGGCTCCTTCGACAGCACCTCCCAAACCCGCGATCTCTAAACCTAGAAGGACAAGGGCAGTAGGCACATGGGAACACCACCACCTGCATGTTACCCTCCAAGTCACACACCATCCTGACTTGGAAATATACCACTGTTCATGCATTATTGCTGGGTCAAAATCCTGGAACTCCTTCCCTAACAGCAGTGGGTGTACCTACACACAGACTGCAGTGATTCAAGAAGGCAGCTCACCACCACCTTCTCAAGGGCAATTAGGGATGGGCAATAAATGTTGGCCTTGTCAGCGACACTCATGTCTTCTATTTCTCATCTACATGCTGCCCCTCTGCAACATCATCCGAAAGTTCATAAGTTCATAGTTTTCACAGATATGCTGACAACGCTCAGCTCAACCTCACCATCACTTCTCTTGACTCCTGCACTGTTGATAAATTATCAAACTGCTTATCTGACATCCAGTACTGGATGAGCAGAAATTTCCTCCAATTAAGTATTGGGAAGACTGAAGTCATTGTTTACGGTCCCCGCTCCAAACTCTGTTCCCTAGCTACTGACTCCAACCCTCTCCCAGGCAACAGCCTGAGATTAAGCCAGACTTGTTCGCAACCTTGGTGTCACATTTGACCCTGAGATGAGCTTCCGACCTCATATTCACGCCATCACTAGGACTGCCTATTTCCACCCTTTGTAACATTGTCCGACTTTGCCCCTGCCTCAGCTCAACTGCTGCTGAAATCCTCATTCATGCCTTTGTTACATCTAGACCTGACTATTCCAAAGCACTCCTGGCTGGTCTCCCACATTCTACTCTCCATAAACTTGAGGTCATCCAAAACTCTGCTGCCTTTGTCCTAACTTGCACCAAGTCCCGTTCCCCTATCACCCCTGTGCTCGTTGACCTACATTGCCTATTTTAAAATTCTCATTCTTTTTTTCAAATCCCTCCACGGCCTCGCATCCTCCTTATCTCTGTAATCTCCTCCAGCCCCACAGCCCTCCAGGTTATCTGCGCTCCTCTAATTCAGGCCTCTTGAACATCATTTGGGCGGCACAGTGGCGCAGTGGTTAGCACCGCAGCCTCACAGCTCCAGTGACCCGGGTTCAATTCTGGGTACTGCCTGTGTGAAGTTTGCAAGTTCTCCCTGTGTCTGCGTGGGTTTCCTCCGGGTGCTCCGGTTTCCTCCCACATACCAAAAGACTTGCAGGTTGATAGGTAAATTGGCCATTGTAAATTGCCCCTAGTATAGGTAGGTGGTAGGGAAATATAGGGACAGGTGGGGATGTGGTAGGAATATGGAACTAGTGTAGGATTAGTAATAAATGGGTGGATGATGGTCGGCACAGACTCGGTGGGCCGAAGGGCCTGTTTCAGTGCTGTATCTCTAAAAAAAAAATCACTGATTTTATTCACATCCCTGATTTTAATCACTCCACCATTGGTGGCCTTCAGTTGCCTAGGCCCCCAAGCTCGGAATACCTTCTCTATACCTCTCCACCGCCCTTTCCTCCTTTAAGACACTCCTTAAAACCTACCTCTTTTGGTCATCTGACCTAATATCTCCGTTTGCGGCTCGGTGTCATACTTGGTTTTATAACGCTCCTCTGAAGTGCCTTGTGATGTTTTATTACATTAGAGGCGCCATATAAATATAAGTTCTTGTTGTCGTTACTCGTCATAGAATTCTCAGCCTTTGAGCTGCCCTTGCAGCCACAGTCTATTGATATATAACGTGCAACACGAAAGGAGCTCCAGTTGGAAAGACCTGTCAAAACTGTTTCATTCTATCACTCTGCTTGGTTAGGCACATCTCTTCTGCCACTCTCCCGTAGCTGTGTCTGCTGCAGCAGACTCACATTGTTAAGAAAGAACTTGGTATTTCTAAAGCGCCTTGCACAACCTCAGGATATTATAGTTCTGGCAGAGGCCTGACATTTGTCTCAACAGTAATTTCCAGACCGATATGTAGTCAGATGAGCTCTCATGCAGCACGTTATTATATGAACAATGGCAGACAGGAAAATCTGATCTCCCCAGCCTGTCTCACACAATAGCGATGCCTTGTGTATCACAATACAGACATTCCCCATCCACCCAAAGTCACATGATCTTCTGGGAGAGCCGAAGAAACAGATTTAAAAAAAAAAACTCGGGCCAATTTTGGGGGGAAAAAATCAGGGAAATTCCTCTTCGATTCTTTTAGGCGGTTGAAACTAGTTCTGGATGTCACTCTGACCCTGATCATTCTTTGCAGTATCTATGTGTTGTACAAGGTGATCTCCGCCCCAGTCAGAAACCGATCCAGCTCTTAATTGAAAGAATCCAACAAATTGGGGTCCATCGTACGAGCCAGCAACTTGTTCCAAGAGCCCTGGAATTTTCATATAAAAACTAGAGGGAGCTCTGGTTACTGTCATCCCTGCTTTGGCAGTCACACTGAACTGTGAATTATTTTTAGTTTAGTACTTGCTTGTGTGTCAGGTATAGACATGGCTACAGGTCTGCCACCAACTGATTGAATGGTGGAATGAACTCAAGGGGCTGAATGACCTCCCCCTGTTCCTATGTATCGTATTATCCACTGCATCCAGAAAATAAGGGCTTATTTCTCAAAGGAATTTTGGTCTCAAATTGGCTTACTCTTGGAACACTCGAAATAGTCACAGAGTGAAAAGTTCTTTTGTAATTTTTTTGCCCTCCATCATGGAGAGGGCAGGAAAGCAAACGCGGGATTATCGCTGAAGGGCAAACCTTGTGACTCGCTCTGGTGCTTCATATGATCCGTGTGTTATGGCTCCGAAGCAAGTTTGCATAAATATTTAGACTGTCCTTGCATGGATTGGTCCCTGGATTAAACAAGCTCAACTTATGTTTATATCACGAAATTATTTGGATTAGGATAAGATTTGAGGAAGTGAGTTTCACACTGAGACAAGGAAATAGAATCAAACGACTGGAGGGTAAGCTGTGGTGGGAGAGCTCACTGGGCCCACTCAATAGTTGCAGTGATGGGGAAGGGTAAATTTCACTGATTGATGTGGTAAATCTAGGAAAATAATGTACATTATGCATACAAGATATCAATAAACTGCTGACTTGCAGAGATGTTGAACAGAGTCTCTGACTTAGTTTGAATAAGCATATTTTTGGCATGATAAACATAACAGTTTATTAACATGTTTCCTTTCTTGTATATACTAATGGTATCGAAATGAAAACTAAATTATACAGCAAAAGAGTATGATACATTACAACAGATCATAACGGCCATATTTATGGGAAACATGAATCAAACGGGTCTTAAAAATCCCTTAGATTTTCTGAGTTTTTGGTGCTAAACGTCTGGTACGTATTAAGGTGAAAGGATAGGGGAGGTAGTGGCGTAGTGGTAATGTCACTGGGCTAGTAATCAGAGGCCCATGATAATGCCCTGGGGACATGGGTTCACATCCCACCATGGCAGTGCTGGTAGAATGCAAAATAAACTTAATTAATTAAAAAAACCTGGAATTGAAAGCTAGTCTCAGTAATGGTGCCATGAAACTATCATCAATTGTTGTAAAAACCCATCTGGTTCATGAATGCCCTTTAGGGAAGGAAATCTGCCATCCTTACCTGGTCTGGCCTACATGTGAATCCAGACCCACAGCGATGTGGTTGACTGTTAACTGCCCTCTGAAATGACCTAGCAAGCCACTCAATTCAAGGGCAATTAGAGATCAGGAACAAATGCTGGCCTTGTCAGTGACTCCCACGTTCCATCAAAGAATAAAAAAAATCTTCTTCCACATCGGACATCAACGATCAGATTCCAGTGCTCCCAGGCCAGGTATAGAACAGTCCAGGTACAGAATAAAGCTTACTTTACTCTGCTCCTACAATCAACCTTAACCTGAGGCTCAAAAGAATGCCTCCTACTGCACCAGTGTGACATTTACATTTCCCACACCAACCATCCTTTGCCTCCTCTCAGAGTGAGATGACTAAGTCGTGCAAGAAAATTGCGAGCTCAATGAAGCTGTGAGCTTGTGTTGAATACATACCGATTGCGAAGGCTCAGGACTCGTCTTGCATAGGACCCTGCAAAAGACTTACATTTTTGGAGCACCTTTCACAACTGCAGGATGTCTCAAAGTGGTCTACAGCCAATGAAGTAATTTTGAAGTAATTATAGGAATCGCGGCAGCCAATTTGCACACAGCAAGCTCCCACAAACAGCAATGTGACAATGACCAGAATATCTGTTTTTGTGATGTTGGGTGAGGAATACATATTGGCCAGGACACGAGGGAGAACTCCCCTGCCCTTCTTCAAAGCAGTGCCATCTTCTGTGTTCATCTGTGAGAACAGATGGGGCCTCAATTTAATATTTAATCCGAAAGATAGCACCTCCGGCAGTGTTGCACTCCTTCAATACTGTAATGGAGTGTCAGCCTAGATTTTTGTGCTCCAGTCCTGGAGTGGTACTTGACTCCACAACCTTCTGACTTAGAAATGAGAGTGCTACCCCACTGAGTCATGAATGATAGAAAGTTGTTTCCATCTGTCTGGGATGGTTTGGCACTCATCCTAGAGCTGAAATGAGTTTTCAAACCTAACCCACTTCCAGAATCCAGAATTTCCAGTCAATTAACCCTATGTAACCAATATTGTACTGGACATCAGGCTTCTCCTTGATGTACAGTATTATATGTCTTTCTCTGGGAAATATGCACAACATTGGGTTTGAAATATTGAAAATATTACACAGAAGCTGTTAAGATGGAAAGCATTTGGGTCATACAGTGATCCAGTGCAGAAGGAGGCCATTCGGCCCATCGTACCCGTGCCAGCTGTTTGGTAGATCAATCCAACTAGTACCGCTCTTTGGCTTTTTCCCCATAGCCCATGAAAATTTTATCCCTACAAGTATGTATCCAAAATGGTCCATCTTTTTCAAAAGAAATAACTTTGCTTCTTTTTTTAAAAGAAGCGATAATTTATGATAGTATCATACTGATGTACATATCAAACCTTATTACCAACAATGGGCTTGTACACTGCATATTACTGAACATGGGATAGGACACATCGATTAAAATAGCGCCCAGGTTCAAATGCCTCTTATTTTATCAAGGCCAGCAGAACTTTCTGGAAATCGCCGGACGTATCAGATTTGACTGCTTCTGCCAGAGGCGTCTTGTATATCTCCTGATACCTCTCCTTAATGGATGGAAGATCAATCTGTTGGAAGAAGAAATGAAATTCAGCTTCTTTTTAGCATTCGGTCCCAGGGCATCATCAACATGAATTGTCGTTTGTATAGAGGTAGTGTAGCTTCTTGTCATTGGGGTAGACAGGGGTCGATCCTTTTGGAGTGGGGCATCTTGCACTGTATGTTGTTACTTAGAATATTTCCTGCACCCTTCAGCTTGAAAATGCTTTCTGCCATAACTTGCTGGGGGTGAGAGCTGACAACGGCATGGCAAGAGCCGACGTGAATGGCGGGACCAACAGTCTATCTCCTTAACCACCGAGAGTTAAGAATTGAGATAGAAGCAGAGGAACGACAGAGAAGGATATCAGGTAAATTAGAGTCGGACCAGGTACAGAAAGAAAAATAAAGAGGGAAAGATTGGAATAAAAGCCAGAGAGGAAAAGTAAGAAAAAGATTAATCAAAAACATTCAAAAGTAAAACATTATTTTAAATAAAAATAGAAAATGCTGTTCCTGAAAGTGAAGGATCTATCCAAAGACACTGCCTGACCTGCTGAGTATTTCCAGCATTTTCTGTTTTTATTTCAGATCTCCAGCATCTGCAGTATTTTGCTTCTGTTTTAATATTTCTAAGATCTCTACGAAGAATTTACTACCTGCAGGAATGAGATGGAGCAGTTTAGATTGGTTCCCATTTTGGGCCAGAGAGGTTGATTGGTATTGCATTAAAGATTACCGCATTGTTAGAAGAGCACTTAGGCTGTTAAGTTCCAGGCTTAACTTTCTGCTGTGAGTTCAATGAGCAACTAATGGGGCAAATCCAGAAAGTTCTTAAATATAGCAGGGAGGTTAAGAGCGAGATGCCATTTGCGTGAAGAAAACGGTGGAGCTGCTTAAATGCAGCAACACATTCTGTAAGTTCGTTACTCCAAGGCATATTTCTTCATCCCCTGGAACTGCTGGCCAATTTCTGCATTAATAAAGGTGTGCATCGTTACATCGTTAACATGTTGTTACTTTTCCAGGAGGATCTGGGTATATTTTTGGAGGGTTGTGTGAATATCCAGCACAACTGACACTTGATACTTCTGTCATCTACACGTAGAGATCATTTGTATTTACAAGTGCTATTTTTTAGGTATAATTACCTGCTAACATGTAGGTTTAAAGAGAATATGTGAAGAGTACCCATGGCAGATAAACTGTATCTCAGGCATGGCAGTGACTCGATCTTAACAGAGATCAGCAATCAAGTGAATCACAGGAGGTATTTTATGCCCTCCATCCCCAGCATATTTGGAGGTGGGGAGGACATTTAATCAGGCAGGATGCTGGTGGGTGGGGACCCTGCCACTTTCACACCTCCACCCCAATTAAGTCCACAGACAGCCTTCCCACCCTGCTGCCAATTGAAGCCCCAAGGGGCAATTAATAGCCAATTAAGGGCCTCTTTCTGCCACCACTTGTGGTCTCCCAGGGTGTGTGGGGAAGGGGGGTGTTGGGTCCCTCTTTCAATGGTATTCAGTGCCTGATTGAGGGACCCAGCATTGGGAAGGGGGGACCCGCTGTAATCCACATCCATGCCCTTGCTACCGAACCCCCCCATGACCCCTCCGTTTGACCCCACCTAGCGAAACCCCTCCCGCCATCACTTACCTCTGGCCTGGGTCTCTGCGATCCAAGGACTCCAGTGAGTGTCATTCTGGCAGCAGCCACCATCTCCCTGGAGACTTCCCGTCCCTGGAGTCCTGATCCCAAGAAAGGCCCGCCAATGTCCTCTCCAGTGCCTGATTGGCTTGTCATAGGGCAGGCCTTCCCCAAAGGAGGCAACGAGGGTCTCTTGCCAGAACTTCAGCTGGCAGTCAAGACCCCCCATCACCTCCATAAAATACAACCCCGCACATGTGGGATACGAATTGTATCCACAGCGTCCTTCACCTCCACCCCAAGTATCTAACCATATGTGAACTACCATAGTTAGCTAAGTATTGAGAGGATTATAGAGTAGGGAATTAGAGCTTGCCTCTGTTTCTCATGTATCTATCAACATGTCATAGATTAATTAAAAGGTACAGCTCGCACAGCATGAACACTATCGGAAATAAAAACAAAAATTGCTGTAAATGCTCAGCAGGCAGCATCTATAGAGAGAGAAACAGAGTTAACGTTTCAGGTCGATGACTTCTCATCAGAACTGGAAAAAGTTAAGAGATGAAACAGGTTTTAAACAAGTGCAGAGGCAGGGAAAGAGGCGGGGAGGAGAGGAAAGAATAAAAGGGAAGGTTTGTTATTGGGTGAGGGCAGGAGAGATTAAATGGCAAAAGGGGTGATGGTGCAAGGCGGTGATGGTGATGGGCATGGTAATGATACAAGTAAAGAAACAAAAGATGGATCGAGAGGAGGTTTAAATGACAACAGAGGAATCATTGCCAACAGCTGTTTTCTAAAAACAATGGAGGCAGAGGTGATGATCTGAAATTGTTGAACTCGGGGTTGAGTCTGGAAGGCTGTAAAGTGCCTCATCGAAAGATTAGCTTGAGCTTATATTGAGCTTCATTGGAATGGTGCAGGAGGCCGAGGACAGAGAGGTCAGAGTAAGAGTGGAGCGGAGAATTAAAGTGGCAGGCGACTGGAAGCTCAGGGTCAAAACATCAATATTGAAGGATCAGTGGTTCATTAATTATTTTTTGAAACCTCTGTTTTCCACTGACTCTCATTTAACCAGGTAACGGTTCACATTTTAACGCAGTGATTGGATTGCTGCAAACAGACCAATGAAACGTATTTCACAATTCTGCTGGGAAATCGGACACAATAAGCCAAGTTATTTTTCCATGTTACCTCTGAGCGAGATACCAGAATGCGAATCAGTGTGTCCTCCTTGGTTCCTACACCTTTCATCGCCTCATGTAACACCTCGGCAAAGTATGCTTGACAATCCTTGGTGCATTGAACTGGTGGATGTAAACAGGGCAATACCGAGTTATGGATTGGTCAGCTCATATTCAAAATAGCTGCTCTAAAGACATTGACTGTGCGGTATCCCTATTCCTTCTTAACCCTTCCACTGATATTTGTGAGGATCTAAAATTGTAGAAGGAAAACATAACATTTATATAGCGCCTTTCATGATGTCAGTCCATCCCAAATTGCTTTACAGTCAGTGAAGTACATTTGAAGTATAGTCACTGTTGTAACATAGGAAAGGCGGAAGCCAATTTGTGCACAGCAAGATCCCACAAACAACAATGAGATAATGACCGGATAATTGGTTTTTTGCCATCAAAATTTTCCATTATTACTTAGAATTGCATGGAGTGTTCAGCAGAGAAACAGGCCATTTGGCATAACTGGTCTCTGCCAACATTTCTACTCCACACAAGACTCCTCCCACCCTACTTCATCTCACCCTATCAAGATACCCTCTTATTCCTTTCTCCCTCACGGACTTAGCAAACTTCCCCTTCAAAGAAACTATGCTAGTTACCTCAACTACTCAGTGTGGTAGCAAGTTCCACCTTCTCACCACTCTCTGGATAAAGAAGATTCTCCTGAATTTCCGATTGGATTTATTAGGTGACTATCTTAGATTTACGGCCCCTAGTTCTGGTCTCCCCCACAAGTGGAAACGTCTTCTCTACGTCTATCCTATCAAATCCTTTCATAATTTTCAAGACCTTTATCAGGTCTCCACTCAGCCTTCTCTGTTAGAGAGAAAAGAGCCCTGGCCTGTTCAATCCTTCCTGATAGCTATAACCTCTCAGTTCTAGTATCAGGCTTGGAAACATTTTTTGCACCTTAAATGCCAGTACCTCGATATCCCTTTGTCCCCATTCATAACGGAAAGCACTTCTGTAACCTTGTCACAGTGATTACGTAATTGCCAGTCAGTGTGGAGTAGCTATCTCTGCTTCCTGTGCCAGTTCACCCTCCATCCAGTGTTGACACAACAGTGCCTTAGTATTGTAGCTGCCAGCTGCCCAGCCTGTACTGCAGAGAAGCTCTTCTGCCAAATAGTTGCTATTTAAGTATAGATAATATAAAATCAATGTTTATAATAAAGTTAAGGGCAGAATGCTTTGGAAGCAATTTTAATCAAACATGCTTGTTGGGAAACTGACGAGATTTGATGCAAAGTTGGTTGTACACTCCGCTCAATCTTTACTCTTCGTTGAATCGTTACACCCCAATCTCTGGAATTGCCTCCCAGGAGAAACATTTTTACTCAGAGAGTGGTTAGAAGGTGGAGCCTGCAACCACAAGGAGCAGTTGAAGTGAATAGCATGGATTTTACGCGGAAGCTGGGTGAACGCATGAGGGAAAAAGGAATAGAAAGTTATGCTGATAGGGTGAAGTGAGGAAGGGTGGGAGGAGGTTCATGTGGAGCATAAATGCTAATATAAACCAGTTGGGTTGAACAGCCTGTTTCTGTGCTTCTATGTAAAATACCGGATGGATATAAAACCAACATTCCGACCGATCCCTTGGGTTTTCTGCCCAGTAAGTTCGGTTAAATTCACCCACCATGACTTTAAAATGGCGACTAAATTACACATAGTCTTCACTGCCCAAGTGCAGTGCCATGAATGATTGATGAATGATATCTAAATAATTCTGGTATTTCAGACTACATCTTCCAATCATTTGTCTACTGTTAAATCAGTGAAAAATAAATTATCCTGAAATCACAAGGAAAGCATGACTGTATCATGTGACCCTTGAACTTAATCTGACGTTGCCTTAATTTGGCCATATTCTTAGGTGTTCAAATGGCTAAGATCAGCAAAAGGGAACCACGCAATAATAGAGATTGACAGATTTTTGTTCGACAAGGGTATTAAGAGTAATGGAACCAAGGCACGACCAGATGGAGTTGGGATACAGATCAGCTATAATCTAACTGGAAGGCAGAACAGGCTCAAAGGGCTGAATAACCTCGTCCAGCACTAGTTGTGCTGCTGTGTATTCAGTGCTGATGCCCTGCATGACTGGGCATTGACATCTTAGGCTGTGATGCTCTATTTGACTTTGCATCAATAATTTTGAAACTTTTTTAAGGAATAAAGGGGGAAAAAACTAATTTCACGCATGGAGCTGGAGTTGAAAAAGTCCAAATTATCACCAGTGTTTACTGAATACTTTACCGATTGTCAGATAGGCCTTCTTCACATCGTCTGATGTTTCGCTTTTGATCACTTCCTCGATGTCTTTACCATGGAGCTGTGTAAATGAGAGAAAGTACAGTTACAGCCTCTGTTAAATAATCTGTTAGTAGTTATGCTTAGGGTTTCAGCAGTGGCTCATTGGGTAGCCCTCTTGCCTCTGAGTCAGAAAGGTATGGTCAAGTCCCACTCCAGAGACTTGAGTTCAAAGTCCAGATTAACACTGTATTGAGGGAGTGCTGCACTGGTGGAAGTGCTGTCTTTCAGATCAGATATTAAACCAATGTTCTGTCTGCTCGCTTAGCTGGATGTAAAAGATCCCATGGCACTATTTGAAGAAAAACTGGGAGTTCTCCTTGCCTTAATATTCATCCCTCAATCAACATCACTAAAACAGATTCTCTTGTCATCATCTCATTGCTGTTTGTGGGAGCTTGCTGCGTGCAATGCTGCATTTCCTACATTACAACAGTGATTACACTTCGAAAAGTATTTCATTGGCTGTAAAGCACTTTGGGATGTCATGAAAGGTGCTATAGAAATGCAAGTCTTTCTTTTTTCTTCCAAAGTGCCAGAACCGGCACGATGGGCTGAACGGCCTCCTTCTGCACTGTAGGTTTCCACTGTGAGGTCACACAAGGAGGAGACATTACATCTGTTACTGCAAAACATTTTATAATAGCAATATAAAGAGGGGAAAACGTGAAAACATCTCATGTGATCAAACATCAGCAAAAGAATTCCTCTGTTTGCCATTTGTAGTTCAGATCTCTGGAGTGTGACTTAACTCACAATCTTCTATCTCAGCCACTATCCCATCAGTCCTACTCCCCCCACTCTTTCCCCATTGCCCTGCAATGTTTTCCTATTCAAGTATCTATCCACAAGCATAGGCAACCTGTGCCACTGCTGGATAAAATGCACTGGTTGTTCTATTTTTGCATCCATGTCCAAATGATGCTCCTGGAAACAAAAACCCTTATTTGGAGAAATTAATGACTGGGGAGCCATGCAGGAGTTCTTAGCTGCCTGTGTTGTAGGTGGGGACTGCTGCACGGGTTACAGTTCCAGGTTCTAGCCTTCTGGACCTTAACCAAAGAACTATCCTGCAAGTAGGAGCCCAGGAAGTGAGCTGGTTATTTCAGCTTGTAGGGGGGGGGGGGGTGGGGACCAATCACATATTAGCCTGTTCCTAATTCTCACCCACAGACCACAAAGACATATCCCATCAGGGATCACTGAGTAATGATACTGGAGAGGGAAAGGTCCAAAATTGATACCATTTCCTAACCGAGAGGCCAATTGAATTGCTCCAGTTGCTGAGATCAGCTGGCTCCATACAGATTGGGGATCAGAGCCTGATGTGTGCATGGCTCAGCAAGCATGAAGTAGCAAAGTTATGCAAAAATCATTGGAGTCAAATAATGGAGAATACTAAAAAAGAAAAGAAAGATAAACTTGCATTCATATGGTACTTTTACTATTTTGCATCTGTCTTCACTGTAGAGGATACAAATAACATCCCAGAAATAATTGTGAATCAGGAGGTGAAAAGGAGGGAGGAACTTAAAACAATTACAATCACCAGGGAAAGGGTACTGAAAAAATTATGAGAACTGAAAGCAGACAAGCCCCCAGGTTCTGATAGACTTCATCCTAGGATCTTAAAAAAGTGGCTGCTGAGATAATAGATGCATTTTTTTAACATTTTCCAAAATTATTCAAAAATGAAGGGAGACGGAAAGCAGGAAACTACAGGCCAGTTAGCTTAACATCTGTCATAGGCAAAATGCTGGAATCTATTAAGGATGTTATAGCGGGGGGACTTAGAAAATCTCAATGTAATCAGGCAGAGTCAACATGGTTTTATGAAAGGGAAATCATGTTTGACTAATTTGGAGTTCTTTGACGAAGTAACAAACAACATGGATAAAGGGGAACCTTATCAGAAGGCATTTGATAAGGTGCCATATCAAAGGTTACTAAAAAAAATAAGAGCCCATGGTGCAGGGGGTAATACATTATCATGGATAAAGGACTGGTTGGCTAACAGGAAGCAAAGAGTACGGATAAATGGGTCTTTTTTGGGTTGCCAAGCTGTAACTAGTGGAGTACCACAGGGATCAGTGCTCGGGCCACAACTATTTACAATTTATATCAGATGATGGTACTGAAGGTATGGTTGCTAAATTTGCTGATGACACAAAGATAGGTAGGAAAATAACTTGTGAAGAGGACACAAGGAGGCTAAGGGATATAGATAGGTTAAGTGAAGTGGGCAAAGATTTGGCAAATGGAGTATAATGTGGAAAAATGTGAAGTTATCCACTTTGGCAGGAAGAAAAGTGAAGCAGCATATTATTTAAATGGAGAGAGATTGCAGAACTCTGAGGTACAGAGGGATCTGGGTGTCCTGGTACATAAATCACAAAAGGCTGGTATGCAGATATAGCAAGTGATTGGGAAGGCAAATGGAATGTTGTCGTTTATTGCAAGGGGAATGGAATATAAAAGTAGGGATGATTTGCTACAGTTGTGTAGAGTATTGGTGAGACCACATCTGGAGTGCTGTGTACAGTTTTGGTCTCCTTATTTAATGAAGGATATAAATGCGTTAGAGGTAGAGCAGAGAAGGTTCACTCGACTGATACCTGGGATGGGGGTATATGTTCTGAGAATAGGTTGGACAGGTTGAGTGTGGAATTTAGAGGGATGAGAGGTGATCTTATTGAAACATATAAGATCCTGACGGGACTTGACAGGGTGGATGCTGAAAGGATGTTTCCCTTGTGGGAGATTATTTAAAAATAAGAGGTAACCCATTTAAGACAGAGCTGAGGAGAAATTATTTCTCTCAGAGGGTTGTGAGTCTTTGGAACTTTCTTTCCCCAGAGAGGAGTAGAGGCAGGGCCACTGAATATTTTTAAGGCAGAGCTAGATAAATTCTTGACCAACAAGGGAGTCAAAGGATATCAGAGATAGGCAGGAATGTGGAGTTGAGGCTACAATCAGATCAGCCATGATCTTATTAAATGGCGGAGCAGACACAAAGGGGCCGAATGGCCTACTCCTGCTCCTAATTCGTATGTTCGTATTCATATGCTTAACTTCTCATCCAAAAGATGGAACCTCTGACAATGCAGCACTCCCTCAGGGTTGCACTGGAGTATCGGTCTTGATTTTTGGGCTCAAACCCTGGAGAGATACTTGAACTCACAACCTTGTAACTCAACGGTGAGAGTGCTACCAAGTGAGCCACAGCTGACACTAATTGACTAGATTCCAGTATCAATTTCTTAGCCAATATTCTTTTCTGGGTTTTAATTTTTGCTGTGTTGCAGTTCACAGTTAAGAAAGCAATGGAAATTTCCAACTGGACCAACTCATTGAGTCATTTATGGCACAGGAGGAGGCCATTCAGCCCATCGAGTCCATGCTAGTTCTCCACGGAGATATTCATTCAGTCCCACTCACCTGCTTGATCCCCGTAGCCCTGCAAGTCTATTTCCTTCAAGTGCCCTTCCAACTTCTTCTTGAAGTCATTGATTGTCTCCACTTCCACCACCCTTGTGGGCAACGAGTTCCAGGTCATCACCACTCGCTGCGTAAAGAAGTTCTTTCTCATATTCCCCCTGCATTTCTTGCCCCAAACTTTCAATCTGTGTTCCCTAGTCATTGTACCGTTAGTTAATGAGAATGGGTTTTCCTTGTCTTACTTAGGCCTGTCATAATCTTGTACAGTTCTATTAAATCTCCCCTCAATTTTCTTTGTTCTAAGGAGAACAACCCCAGCTTTTCCAATCTAACCTTGTGACTAAAACTCCCCATCCCTAGAACCATTCTGGTAAATCTCCTCTGCATCCTCTCAAGGATCCTCACATCCTTCCTTAGGTGTGGTGATTAGAACTGGATGCAGTACTCCACTTGGGGCCGAACCAGAGCTTTATAAAGTTTCAGCATAACTTCCTTGCTTTTGTACCCAATGCCTCTATTTAGCCCAAGATCCCATATGCTTTACTAACCACACTCTCAGTATGTCCTGCCACCTTCAAAGATCGTTGCACATGCACCCCCAGGTCCCTCTGTTCCTGCACACTCTTTAGAACTGTGCCATTAAGTATATATTTCCTCTACAAAATGTATCACCTCACACTTGTCAGTATTAAATTGCATCTGCCACCTCTCTTCCCATTCTGCTAGCCGATCTATGCCCTGTTGCACCTGGTTCATATCCCCCTGACTTTTTGCCACACCTCTAAGTTTGATGTCATCAGCAAATTTTGAGATTCTATTCCGTATTCCAAGATCCAAGTCATTTATATATAGCAAAAAAAGGCAGTGGTCCCAGCACTGACCCTTGAGGAACACCACTGTCTACCATCCTCCAGTCTGAAAAACAACCATTTACTACGACTCGATGTTTTCTGCCCTTAAGTCATTTTTATATCCAATTAGACACTGACCCTCCAATTCCATGAGCTTCAGTTTTATTAACCAGCCCTTTATGTGGTACTTTATCAAATACTTTCTTAAAATCCAAATAAACAACATCCATCACATTCCCATTATCAACCTTTTCTGTTACTTCATCAAAAATTTCAATTCGATTAGTTAAGCATGATCTGCCTTTTATAAATCCATGCTGGCTATCCTTAATTAACTCGAACCTCTCCAAGTGTCCATTGATTTTTCCCTGATTATTGTTTCTAAACCTTACACACCACTGATGTTAAACTAACTGATCTGTAGTTGCTAGGACTGTCCTTACACCCTTTCTTGAATAAGGGTGTCACAATTGCCAACCTCCAACCCTCTGGCACCTTCCCCATATCCAGGGAAGATTGGAAGATTAAGGCAAGCCCTTCCACTATCTCCATCCCCACTTTCTTTAGCAAACTGGGATGTAAGCCATCTGGATCAGGTGATTTATCATAAGCATCATTAAGCACAGCCAGCCTTTTTAGTACGTCCCCTGTCTCAATTGTTACCCTATCCATTGCCTCTACTCTCAGATTCTACCGATATTTTGCCAGATTCCATTTCCTCAATGAACACTGATGGAAAGTACTCATTAAGTATATTAGCCCTGCCCTGTGCCTCTAAGCATATCTTACCCTCTTTGTCTCTAACAGGCCCCACTCCATCTCTTATTACCTGCTTACTATTTACATGCCAGTAGAGGATTTTTGGGTTTCCTTTTTGTGTTGACTGCTATTCTATTCTCACATTCCCTCTTTGCTAATCTTATTTTCCTCTTCACCTCCCCTCTCAACATATTGTATGTGGCCTGGTTCTCACTTGATAAGTTCACCTGACGTGCATCATACACCCTCTTTTTTTTGTTTCATCATAATCTCTATTTTCCTCATCATCCAAGGAGCTCTCTTATTGGTTCCCCTACCTTTCACCCTTGTTGGAATGTTCCTAGCCTGTACCAGAAGCATCTCTTCCTTAAAGATAATCCATTATTCCGATACAGCTCTGCCTGTCAGTCTTTGGTTCCATTTTACTCTGGCTAGATCTCTTCTCATCGCATTGAAATTAGCCCTCTTCCAATCTAGACATTCTACCTTATAGCGTTCCTTGCTTTTCTGCATTATGAGTCTAAACCTTATGTTTAGTTTAGTTTAGTTTAGAGGTACAGCACTGAAACAGGCCCTTTGGCCCACTGAGTCTGTGCCGACCATCAACCACCCATTTAGACTAATCCTACACCAATCCCATATTCCTACCACATCCCCACCTATCCCTATATTTCCCTACCACCGACCTACACTAGGGGCAATTTATAATGGCCAATTTACCTATCAACCTGCAAGTCTTTGGCATGTGGGAGGAAACCGGAGCACCCGGAGGAAACCAACGCAGACACAGGGAGAACTTGCAAACTCCATACAGGCAGTACCCAGAATTGAACCCGGGTCGCTGGAGCTGTGAGGCTGCGGTGCTAACCACTGCGCCGCCCTTCTTGGGCTTTTTACATATCAGGTTAGAAAAGAATCCTGCACACACTGTAGGAACTCCATTCCCTTATCCCCTTTACCTACTTCTTCTGTCCAATTAATAGTTGAAATTCCCCATGATTATCCTTTTTTTTTACTCAACTAATTTTTCTGAACATTTCTTCCTCCATCGCCTTTCCCCTATTAAGTGGCCTGTAGACGACATATATTAGGGTGATTGATCCTTTATTATCTTTTATCTCTATCCACATATCCACATATGATACGATGATCACTCTTACCCAAGTGCTCCCTGACAGACATTTGGTCCACTTGGCCCACCTCATTTCCCACCAACCATTTAGCAAAGGGGCAGATTAAACATTTACTTTCCACCCCACTATGTCAACCCCAAAAAAACTGAACGCTTGACACTGGCAGATCCAGCAACGCCTCCTTTCTAGTTGGGCTGAGAATATACTGGTCAAGGAAGTTCACCTCAATGCATTTCAGAAATTCCTCTCCCTCCTTACCCTTTGCTCTAGAATTATCCCAATCGATATTTGTGTAATTAAAATACCCCAATATCACCACTCTATAGTTCTTGTACATTTTCACATTACAGATTTGCTCCTCTATCTCTCTCTCACTATTTGGAGGCCCATAGAATATCCCTGGTAATGTGATCATACCTTTTTTGCTTCTCAACTCTAAACTCTAAGCAAATGGATACTGCCCGTGCCCCTTAAAGGACACCCTCCCTTTCAAAAACTGCAATGTCTTACCTAATCAGACTGCTACCCGACCTCCCTTTTTTCCCTCTCTATCTTTTCTAAATATATCTTTTCATATCCTTGTATATTAAACCCCCAGTCCTCGCCATTTTTAAGCCATGTTTCCGTTATTGCCACTACATCATGTTCCCATTCTGCTAATAGCTCACCAACTTTATTCATCACACTTTGTGTGTGTTTACACACATAGGGCTGGATTTTGTTCTCCTCCCAACATTGGGTTCTGTGGCTGGGGGGGGTTCCGGAAGATCAAAGCGGCCTGCCATGGAATCCAGCGCCAACATTGCTAAGCCCGATCATCCCGGCAGTGGGGAAACTCTGTGGCGGGCCTTCAGCCGCTCTGCAACGGGACCCGACTTTACATATTTAAATTACCTGTTTGCATTAATTAAAATCTTATCCGCAGTGATCTTACCTGCAGTTCCTGACTTTCACTGTGATGGGCAGCACGCGCCCGCCTTCACTTTCCCGTCCAGGGAAGGCTGGTGCCACCAAGGCGGGGAAGGAGTGAACTCTGTATTGGTAGTGTAGCGGGGGGGAGGCAAATATGTAGTTTTGGTGTAGTGGGTTGGGGGAATTGGGGGCAACTCTGCAGTTTCTTCGCAGGGCTGGCAGCCCTTTAAAAATGGTGCCAGCTTCTGCACAGAAACAGTTGACGCCACTGATGGCGTCGCCGAGGCCACGCCCGCCACGGGATTGTGGGGGGGGGGGGGGGTGGCGGCCAGGGCAGCCGCCCGGCATATGATAATGGGCCACCAGACTCAAGATTGCCATGGTGTGGCGTTGCGTGGCCCATGCGTGACAGCGGCCATTTTCTACGCCCACCGCCATGAGCGATGGTGGGACCACAATATTCAGCTGATACATTGTAATCCCGTCTCTGCATTCCTTGTAGTCCTTCTCAGTCTGCTCCCATCTAATACGGAACTACTCCCTTCTCCAGTACTGTCTAACGCTCTCACATTATAACTGTTGTGTACAAATTGACTGTGTAAGAGAGGCACATCACAGTTACAAGAACGTATAGCCAATTTTAACAACACTGGAACAGGAGGAGGCCATTCAGCCCCTCAAGCTTGCCCTGCCATTCAGTGAGATTGTGGCTCATCTGTATTTTAACTCTACCCCCCTGCCTTGGCCCCATATCCTTTTATTATCCATGTGTAGCAAAATTCAATCGATTGCAGATTTAAAAGTTACTAATTGAGTTAGCATCTATTGCTTTTTGTGAGAGTGAGCTTCACACTCCTACCAACCCTGTTAGCATGAAGAGGTGTTTCTTGACTTCTCTCCTGAATGGCCTGGCTCTAATTTTAAGGTCTTGTCCTAAACTCATCCCACAATTTTCATAGTAAGTGAAGGCAAAATGGCACTAACTGATACAAGTCACGAGTAATACTTACTATTTCATAGGCTTTGAAAGTAGCCCTTAACTGCATAGAGTTTCTTTTTGTTAAAACGGTATTAAATGCCAGTTCATCTGTACCCCAGCGATTTTCTCCAGCCTGTGAATTGGAGTAAATTGTCAATTTGAAAGTGATCACTGATAATGTCTTATCATTCATAGGTTGTTTGGACTTTACGCTGTTTTAATTACCTCATACAGCTCTTTAGCGTCTTTTTCAGCCATGCTTTCATTGACGTCAACCCCTTCATCTCGATCGGCCTGTATTAACACAATTACCAACAATGTTAGCCAGGTTATTGCTGTGTTTTGTTTATATTCTAAATGAATAGTGCAGCATTTCTCTGGTTGGGTTGGGTTAAAGAAGAAGGACTTGCATTTATATAGCGTCTTTCATGACCTCAGGACGTCTCAAAGTGCTTTACAACTTTTGAAGTGCAGTCACGGTTGTGAAGTCGGAAACACAGCAGTCAATTTGCGCACAGCAAGATCCCTCAAATGACAGTGAAATAACCAGATAATGTGTTTTAGTGATATTAATTGAGGGATAAATATTGGTCCAGGAGATTGGGAGGGATTACAATTCAACAATTTTCTTTCAGGAAGTGTTTTCTTTCTTGGTGAGGTGTTTGTGCATGTAAATAAACTTGACAGTGCATCAAATACGAACATACACATTAGGAGCAGGAGAAGGCCTCTCGGCCCCTCGAGCCTGCTCCGCCATTCAACAAGATCATGGCTGATCGGATTGTGACCGCAACTTCACATTCCCACATACCCCCGATAACCTTCCACCCCCTTGCTTATCATGAATCTATCTACCTCTGCCTTAAAAATATTCAAAGACTCTGCTTCCACCGCATTTTGAGGAAGAGAATTCCAAAGACTCACGACCCTCGGAGAGAAAAAAATTTCTCCTCATCTCTGTCTTAAATGGGCGACCTCTTATTTTTAAACAGTGACCCCTAGTTCTAGATTTTTCCACAAGAGGAAACATCCTTTCCACATTCACCCTGTCAAGACCCCTCAAGATCTTATATGTCTCAATCAAGTCGCCTCTTACTCTTTTAAACTCCAGCAGATACAAGCCTAGCATTTCCAACCTTTCCTCGTAACACAACCCACCCATTCCAGGTATTAGTCTAGTTAACCTTCTCTGAACTGCTTCCAACGCATTTACATCCTTCCTTAAATAAGGAGACCAGTACTCCAGATGTGGTCTCACCAATGCTCTGTATAACTGAAGCATTAACTCCCTACTTTTGTATTCAATTCCCCTCGCAATTCACGATAACATTCTGCTAGCTTTCCTAATTACTTGCTGAACTTGCGGACTAACCTTTTGCGATTCATGCACTAGGACACCCAGAACCCTCTGCATCTCAGAGCTGTGCAATCTCTCACCATTTAGATAACATGCTTTTTTTTTTATTCTTCCTGCCAAAATGGACAATTTCACATTTTCAAATTGGAACTCATTGCCCCCATATTCCCAGAGTAATAGAATGTAAGCTTGAACTTATATTTTTCAATATGGTGTCTTATTGCTAACATCATAGGGAGGCATGTGGTCCAAGCAAACTCAGCCAAAGCTTCGGAAGCAATATCTATTCTTTCTGTGTCACCATGAGCTCTGTAGTCTGAACATTGACTTCAACAACTTCAGGCTTTAACCATACCCTTTAATTACCTGCTGGATTATCCAAATATTATTCACATTCCACACTGGACTCATGTTTGTTTCCCTCCTTTGTCCCAATAATATGTGGTCAGAACCAGTAACTGACTTTTGGTGAAACCTTTGTAGATTTCAACTCTTGATACCTACTTGCCACTTTCATCCTTTGGCTCCATTTTCTTGGACATGTCCTGGCCAGTCCTATAGCTCTGCTCAGTTCCACTGATGGTCTTGCACCGGAAACCCTAACCTGTCTATCCCTTTCAGATGCTAATCCAACCGTTCTGCTTTCATTCAAAGTTTCCAGCCTCTGCACTTTTTTTAATACTGAGGCAAAAGAACCAGAGGGAGAGATGAGGAAATTTATTTTACAGAACGTAATGTTGTGATCTGGAATGTGCTGCCTAAAAGGGCAGTGGAAGTAGATTCAATGCTAACTTTCAAAAGGGAATTGGATAAATAATTGACGGGGAAAGATTTGCAGGGGCTAAAGAGAAAGATCAGGGGGAGTGGGACATATTTGGTAGCTATTTCAAAGAACCAGCACAGGCATGATGGGCTGAATGGCCTTCATTTGTGCAGCGTATTTCTGTGATTCTATCCTATGATTAACTACATTTTTGCAGTGAGGTTTTGGATGATCACTAAATTGGAGTATTTCTGAACAATTAGATTTTAATAAAGGCATGGTTGTTTGATTTTATAAACTATCCTGTTGGCTGAGTGTTTAACTTATGAAGTGTTTTTTCACTGTGCATGTTGAAAGAAACAAGTAGCGCTCACGGCATTAAGCATTTTTTATTTCTTTGTCAAGCCAGTAAGAGTTGAAAGTGTTAGAAGTACTTACCTCAAGCAATAAGAGCAGCAACTTCCTTAGTGTGCCGCTGGTGTCACCTTGAACATCAATTGCCAGATCATTTGCAAACACTGTGCCAGAACAAAGGGGAAAGGCTTACTATGAACAATGGTGCTATATGCAATAATATAGAAATCAAGGTGTAAGAAAGGAAATTACAAAATATTGTCCTTTCATTTGCAGAGTACACCCAAGTCAGACTACACCAAAGCAGAATGATTTCTTCCTCTCCTGGTTTTATTTTTTTCTCCCCTTGTCTGGTCTCTTCCCATCAACATAAACACTCTTCCCTCTGCTCTTTAACAGTTTCCAGTTTCCTGGCCCTAACCATCGACGCCCAATCTCTCGGCACTACACCTTCAGCCCCCATCAGGATGGTCCGAGAGCTCTCTGCTTCTTCCTTGAATGGAAACTCAACCAGTCCCCATCCACCACCACCCTCCTCCCCCAGCTGAACTTGTTCTCACATTAAACAACTTCTTCAACTCCACTCAGTTCCTCCAACTAAAAGTTGTTGCTGTAGGAACCCATAGGGTCCCATCTATGCCTGTCTTTTTGTGGGATATGTGGAGCATTCCTTGTTCCAGTCCTATTCAGGACCACCGCCCCTCACCTCTTTTTCTGGTACATTGATGACAGTATTGGTGCCACTTTCTGCTCGTGCCCAAACTGGAAAATGTCATCAATTTTGCTCCCAATTTCCACCTTTCCCTCTTCTCCGCATGGTCCATCTCCGACTCTTCCCTTCCTTTCCTCAACTTCCCTGTCTCCATTTCTGGGGATAGGCTGTCAATCAATATATACTATAAGCCTGCTGACTCCCACAACTACACTTCCTCCCACCCCATTTCCTGTAAGGACTCTATTTGTTCTTCCAGCTTCTCTGTCCCGGTCACATCTGTTCTGATGATGCAACCATTCATACCAGTGCTGCTGATATGTCCTTTTTTTTCCTCAATCGAGGATTCCCCCTACATTGTGGTTGACTGGGCCCTCGACCGTATCTGTTCCATTTCCTGCACTTATGCTCTCCCCCCTTTCCCTCCCTCCCAGAACTATGATAGGGTTCCCCTTGTCCTCACCTTCCACCAGCCTCCACATTCAATGATCATCCTCCGCCGTCTCCGCCACCTCCCCGTGCTGGAGCATGATGCCACCACCAAACACATTTTCCCCTTTCAGCATTCCAAAGAGACCATTCCCTCCGTGACACCCCGGTCCACTTCTCACTTAAGGGCGGCACAGTGGCGCAGTGGTTAGCACCGCAGCCTCACAGCTCCAGGGACCCGGGTTCGATTCTGGGTACTGCCTGTGCGGAGTTTGCAAGTTCTCCCTGTGTCTGCGTGGGTTTCCTCCGGGTGCTCCGGTTTCCTCCCACATGCCAAAAGACTTGCAGGTTGATAGGTTAATTGGCCATTATAAATTGTCACTAGTATAGGTAGATGGTAGGGAAATATATAGAGACAGTTGGGGATGTGACAGGAATATGGGATTAGTGTAGGATTTGTATAAAATGGGTGGTTAATGGTCGGCACAGACTCGGTGGGCCGAAGGGCCTGTTTCAGTGCTGTATCTCTAAAAAAACTAAAACAATCGCCCCAACATCCCTTCCCCATGCCATTGCCCCTTCCCATGCAAGCACAGGAGGTGTAATACCTGCCATTTAACTTCTCCCTTCTCACGATCCAAGGTCCCAAACACTCCCTCCGGGTGAAACAGTGCTTTACATGTACTTCATTCAATTTAGTATACAGTATTCACTGCTCACAACATGCACTACTGTACACTGGGGAGACCAAATGTAAATTTGGTGACCACTTTGCAGAACATGTCTGTTCTGTCCGCAGGCATGACCCCGATCTTCCGGTCGCCAGTCATTTTAATCCTCCACCATGCTCCCACTCTGACCACTCTGTCCTCGTCCTCCTGTGCTGTTCTAATGAAGCTCAACGGAAGTTTGAGGAACAGCACCTCATCTTTTGATTAGGCACTTTACAGCCTTCCAGACTCAACATTGACTTCAGCAATTTCAGATTATAATGTCTGCCCCCATTATTTCAGATGGCGGCCATTGGTAATGATTGTGCTATTGCCCACTTACACCTCCTCAAGACCATCGATTGTTTCTTTAGGTATCCCATTACCATCTCCTTTTGACTCCAGCACCTGCAGTATTTAGCTTTTGTGTCACATCAGGAAATATTAGAACAGGTGACCAAAAACTTGTCAAAGAGGTAGATTTTAAGGACTGTCCTTCGGATGAGACATTAAACTGAGGCCCCGTCGGCTCTCTCTGGTGGATGTAGAAGATCCCATGGGACTATTTCGAAGAACAAGGGAGTTCTCCTTGGTGTCCTGTCCAATATTTATCCCTCAACCAACACACTCCACCTAGAGGTCCTGTTGAAGAATTGCAAGTACTTGCTCCTAGTTCCAGGAAGGTTAGGATATATATACATCAAGATTAACATCTCAGCAAAGTGGTTTCCACTTCGTAGTGTAACAATTGGGTGCAATCAATTCTTTTTTCACAAGATGAGGCAAGGCCATCATTTGTTACCCATCCCTAATTGCCCTTGAGAAGGTGAGGGTGAGCGCCTTCTTGACAACTGAGTGACTTGCTCGGTCATTTCACAGGGCAATTAAAGTCAACCACATTGCTGTGGGTCTGGAGTCACATATAGGCCAGATTGGGTAAGGACGGCAGATTTCCTTCCCTAAAAAGGGCAATAGTGAACCACTCAATAATTTCATGGTCACCATTACTGATAATTCAATTAACTGAATTCAATTCACAAACTGCCATGGTGGGAGTTAACTCATGTCTCATTATTAGTCATTCATCCAGGATTACTAGTCCAGTAACATAACCATGAAGCTACCACTCCCGATTCTTCAGCATACTGAAGAAGCTACAGTGAAACTGCAGACAGTTGAGGCTTTCACACCAAGAAGTGGAAATAATTGGGTGCAGTGTACTTCTAGTCTCCCAGAGGTTAGATGCCCAGCAGAACATTGGTACAAGAGCTTAAGTTATGATCACCATCATGGTTGATGCTCCCAACTTGAAAATCAGGGACATAGCGTAGATTTTAGGAGCTGGAATTGCTCTTCCTGTAGTCAATGGTGAAGAGCATTGGGCAGTGGTGTAAAGAATCCATTTTGCTCATTCGCCCTCCCCTGCTACCCACCAAGACCAACTTCACCCCCTTAGAGTCTGGGGCCCAATGGGAATTCCAAAATTGGGCACAGGGCAGGAACTTTGGAGTCGGGGACCCAGTGGCGGAATCAGAATAAATTGTTTCTCTCCATTAATGATGGCGCCATTTGACCTTGTTTCCCCTTGTGCAATGTAACAGCAATCTGAAGGACACAGGCAGCCTTGGCACTGGAAGTTGTGAGAATCTTTAAATATCATCTCTGATATAGCTACACAGGTTGTTGGGGGGGGTGGTGTAGGGGGGTGGCGAGATGGGGTACTTAGAGTAATTAGGTGCTGTTAAGTACACGCACAATCAGGATTTTGGGAGCATAATAAAAAGACCATTTGTTCTTTTCCCTGTGCATTGTGAGAGGAAAAGTGATCAAAATCTGAAATTTTAATAAAATTGTAACAAAATGTTGACTTCTTTTTTTAAAGTAACAATATAACTTACGTTGCTTGTATGCTTCTTTTATGGCTTTAATTTGCTGAAAAATAAATGATCATGGGTCAATATTTTTACATGCTGATAAGAGGTTTTGTTTAGTCAAATGAAGAGCACGTGATTGATAACATAAAGACAGAAAATGCTGGAAACAACCAACAGCATCTGGGAACCCAGGAACAGAAGGAGGCCATTCAGCCCCTCAAGCCTGTTCCGTGCCATTCAATGAGATCATAGCTGAGCTGTATCTTAACTCCATCCACCCATCTCTGTGGAGAGAGAAACAGTGTTAACATTTCAGGTCGATGCCTGGACAAGAACCAGAAAAAGTTCTAACTTTTAACTGCAGTCCAGAGAGAAGGCTGTGGGGGCAGGGGAGGTGGTGTGGGGTGGGGGTGGTATGGAGGAGGGGTGCAGGGAAAGGCCAAAAGGGTCTGTGATAGGATGGAAGGCAGGAGAGATTAAATAACAAAAGGCATGATGGTGCAAGGCAAAAGGAGATGGTCATGGGACAAGTAAAGAAACAATAGATGGGTCTAAAGGAGTTGTGAATGACAGAATCATGAACAGCTGTCGTCCAAAAGAGAAAGAGACCCAAAACAAAGAAAGAGAATGGAAGCAAAATGGGGGATGAGATTACAGTCTGAAATTGTTGAACTGAATGTTGAGTCCGGAAGGCTGTAAAGTGCTTTACCAAAAGATGGGGTGCTGTTTCTTGAGCTTATGTTGAGCTTCATTGGAACACTGCAGGAGGCCGAAGACAGAGAAGTCACTGTGGGAGTCAAGTGGAGAATTAAACGGAGCTGAAACATTTGGCTGAATCCAAATTTGCGCTAAATGTAATATCTCCAAATTTGCAGATGACACAAAACTGGGTGGGAGGGTGAGTTGTGAGGAGGATACAGAGAGGCTTCAGGATGATTTGGACAAGTTGAGTGAGTGGGCTAATGCATGGTAGATGCAGTATAATGTGGATAAATGTGAGGTTATCCACTTTGGCAGCAAAAACAGGAAGGCAGATTATTATCTGAATGGCTATAAACTGAGAAAGGGGAATATGCAGCGAGATCTGGGTGTTCTCGTACACCAGTCACTGAAGGTAAGCATGCAGGTGCAACAGGTGGTAAAAAAGACAAATGGTATGTTGGCCTTCATAGCGAGAGGATTCGAGTACAGGAGCAGGGATGTCTTGCTGCAATTATACAGGGCCTTGGTGAGGCCACACCTGGAATATTGTGTGCAGTTTTGGTCTCCTTATCTGAGGTAGGATGTTCTTGCTATAGATGGAGTGCAGCGAAGGTTTACCAGACTGATTCCTGGGATGGCAGGACTGACGTATGAGGAGAGATTGAGTCGGTTATGATTATACTCACTGGAGTTCAGAAGAGTGAGGGGGGATCTCATAGAAACCTATAAAATTCTAACAGGACTTGACAGGGTAGATGCAGGAAGGATGTTCCCAATGGTGGGGGAGTCCAGAACCAGGGGTCATAGTCTAAGGATACGGGGTAAACCTTTCAGGACTGAGAGGGGGAGAAATTTCTTCAATCAGTGAGTGGTGAGCCTGTGGAATTCGCTACCACAGAAAGCAGTTGAGGCCAAAACATTGTATGTTTTCAAGAAGGAGTTAGATATAGCTCTTGGATCTAAAGGGATCAAAGGGTATGGGGCGACAGCAGGAACAGGTTACTGAGTTGGATGATCAGCCATGATCATAATGAACGGCGGAGCAGGCTCGAAGGGCCGAATGGCCTACTCCCGCTCCTATTTTCTATGTTTCTATGTTTCAGTGCCTGACAAAAACAGCGGCCCGCCCATGCAATCTTCCGTGCGGTGGCTCATTTAAATAGCTGGGGCGGGCCATCCCCCCCCCGCCAACCCTGATCACATGGAGAGGGCTGGCTGTCCGTCCCCGGTAATGGTGTCAGCTGCCTGCATGCACCACTTTTAAAGGGATTTCAGCCCTACCATGAAATGTAAATATTTAAAGATAAAGAAAATACAAATAAATTACGACATTTTTCCTGCCCCTTCCCACCCCGCCAATAACAAATAAATTAATTATTTGCCCTATCCCCCCCCCACAAAAAACTTACCTTTACCATCTGACCATCCCCCCCCCAAACCTTCAACTACAACCCTTACCACCATCCCCTACACCCATGATGTTACTTTGACCCCGTTTCCCCCACCCCCTGCACTGATAAACGTACCTCCTCCCCCTTCCCCATCAGCGTGGCGCCTCGTTTCCCGGGACGGGATTCTGAAGGCTCGGGAGTGCCGGCCACTGGGCCGAAGATTGCAGTGGGACATTAGGCGGCAGCGTAAGTACCATTTATTCATTCATTTTAATTTATTTTCATATTGAAATGGGGGTCCTGTCGCCGATTGGTTGCGGGTGGGGGGGGGGGCCGCCACGAGGCCTCGCCTCCACCAGTAATATCGGGCCAGGCCCTCCCAGCGTTGGGGTGCGTGGCGGCCCTCTCCCGGGAGGCATCTTCAGGCCCCACCCCCCGCCCCACCGTCACGGACCCCAACGCCTGGGGGAGGACAAAATTCAGCCTGTTAGCTCTGTTACTTTCTCCACAGAGGTTGCCTGATCTGCTGAGTATTTCCAACATTTTCTGTTTTTTTTCATGTGATGAAGATGTGTGTTGTGTCTATTCTGGTTTACTGTTTTCAGAAGATAGGAGTGATGACTGAAGGCTGGGTGGAAAAGATGGATTTTGAGACGTTTTCTAAAGGAGGAAAGAGGTGGGTGAGTTTTGAGAGGGAGCTCCGTACAACAGAGACCAGAAGCAATAGCAATAGAGGTGCCTCATCCCATCAACAACTAGTGACAAAAATGATACGCTGAAGAAAGAAAGTTATGCTAAACCTTTATAAATCGCTGGTCGGTCCTCAGCTGGAGTTCTGTGTCCACTTCTGGGCACCACACTTCAGAAAAGATGTCAATTCTTTGGAGAGGGTGCGGAGGAGATTTACTGGAATGGTACCACGGATGAAAGAGTTCAATTATGTGGGGAGACTGGAGAAGCAGGGATTGTTCTCCTTTAAGTAGAGGAGGTTAAGGGGAGATTAAATTGAGCTGTTCAAAATTATGAGGGGTTTTGATAAAGTAAACATGGATCAGTAACCAGAGGACACCAGATTTAACATAATACGCAAAGAATCCAGAAGGGAAATAAGGAGTTTTTTTAAGCACGAGTTGTTGTGATCTGGAATACACAGACTGAAAGGGCACCGGAAATGGGTTTAACAGTAACTTTCAGAAGGGAATTGAACATATACTTGAAAAGGAAAACTTTGCAGGGCTCTGGGGAAGCAGCAGGGGAGTGGGACTAATTGAATAGTTCTTTCAAGGAGTCAGCCCAGTCTTAATGGGCTGAATGGCCTCCTTCTATGCTGTATGATTCTAAGATCCGATGTTACAGTTCTTTACCCTTCCTAAGCTCATTTTTTTAATGAAAGCAGTGCTCTTTTACCGGAATCACAGAATTTTTACAGTGCAGAAGGAGGCCATTCGGCCCACCGTGTCAGCACCAGCTCTCCGACTCAGCAATTCACTTAGTGCCATCCCCCCGCCTTCTCCCCGTAACCCTGCACATTCTTTTCAGCGAACAGTCTACAGAATTGCAGAATTGTTACAGTTTCACGAATTTGCATGTCATCCTTATGCAGGGCCATGCTAATCTTTTCTGTGTCGTTCCAAGTTTAGTATATATGTTGCAATAAATTCATAAATATATAATATCGTTTAAAATCAAGCATACTGAATTAGCTCGTGTGCAGAGAATCTCAATCAGGACATCTTCATGAGTGCCAACTCCTTTCATTGCCTCCTTCAGTAACTTGGCATCAAATTCACAGGGGCGGTTCAGCATTGCTAATATTGTCTTTTCCAAGCACCCACTGAGGTCACCTTTAAGCATTTTTTCTATATCCTACAAAAAATAGGGAAGAAAAAGACATATTACACCGTGTTTTTCCTTCTTTCACTTTTTTTGAGGCTTTGAAAGCACTTTATTTACTTCTCAGTCTCCCTGGATACCCATTGTCTGTGGGTAGCTGGCCAGTTAGATGACATACTCTTGGGCCACTTTGTTAGGAAAATGTCAAGCTTTTTAAAAAATATTCGTTCAAGGAATATGAGTGTCTCTGGCCAGGCTAGCATTTATTGCCCAGCCCTAATTGCCCTTGAGAAGGTGGTGGTGAGCTGCCTTCTTGAACCGCTGCAGTCCATGTGGGGTAGGTACACCCACAGTGCTGTTAGGAAGGGAGTTCCAGGATTTTGACCCAGTGACAGTGAAGGAACGGTGATATAGTTCAAAGCAGGATGGTGTGTAGCTTGGAGGGGAACCTGCAGCTGGTGATGTTCCCATGTAACTGCTGCCCTTGTCCTTCTAGGTGGTAGAGGTTGTGGGTTTGGAAGGTGCTGTCTAAGGAGCCTCGGTGAGTTGCTGCAGTGCATCTTGTAGATGGTACACACTGCTCCCACTGTGCGTTGGTGGTGGACTGTGGTGAAGTTGGACTCGCAAGTGGCTGGATTTCTCTTCTGGTTGGTGGATTAGTGGCAGGGTGTGGCTTCCACCCACCCACCTGATTCCGCCACTAATCCTCCACTTTCTTTCACACAGGTTCCTCTAATTAGGTATCCAAGGTGACTCAGGAGCTTTAGTTCTCTCCTCTTTCAATTACTACTGCAGGGAAAGAAACACCTTTTATGACCTCAGCATGTCCCAAAGCACTTTACAGCCAATGAGGTACTCTTGAAGTGTAGTCACTGTTGTAATGTAGGAAATGCATCAGCCAATTTACACACAGGAAACTCCCACAAACAGCAATGTAATAATGATCCGATAGTCTGTTTTTGTGTTGTTGATTGAGGGACAAATATTGGCCAGGACACTGGGGAGAATAGTGCTATTGGGTCTTTTACATCCAACTGACAGGGCAGACAGGTAATCAGTTTCAGGTCTCATCTGAAAGGCAATGCCTCTGACATTTAAGCACTCCCTCAGCACTACACTGGGACTGTTAGCCTAGATTTTCTGCTCAGGTCTCTGGACTGGGACTTGTGGCTCACAGGCAAGAATGCAACCAACTGAGCCAAGGCTGGTGTCTCTCATGACAAGTTTTTGAAAACAGAAGAAATAGCAAGTACATGAAGAGGCTCTGAAGAGGGCTGAACAGTGGCTGTCTATCTGCTTGAACAAAACTGAATAAGTCACTATAGATGTTTTAGTATTTGATGTTTGTTAAAGCATCCCCTTCAGATTTGTGTACAAAACATAGGAAACAGGAGTGCACAGTGTAAAATGAAATTGTATTGTAGAAACTCTAATCTCATGAAGGAAATGGAAATCCAAGTTTTGGTTTCAGTATTGATTTATCACACACTCAATGTGTTAAGTTTCATCTGAGCCTTGTTGCAATTGTACTTACTTTGCCATACAAAGCCCTGTATTTCTCTTTTATCTTCTGTCTCTGTTCTGCCGAACGACTTGCGAGGATTTTGATAATTGTGGTTTCATCTGTTCCTAAAAATGCGAATGCAAATCACATAGCTAAGTTAAATAGTAACATCAATTGTAAATCGTGTCACATCACAAAACTAAGATTAAGAGGTGATGTAATTGTGGTGTTTAAGATGATTAAAGGAGTTGCTATGGCAGAGAAGATAAGAAATAGAAGCTGGAGGAGGTCATTTGGCCCTTCCAACCTGCTCCTCCATTCAACAAGATCGTGGCTAATCTTTTATTGCAACTCCACCTTCCTGCATTATCCCCATATCCCATAGTTACCAAAAATCTCTGTCTTGAGTATAATCAATGACTAAGCATTCTCAGCTCTCTGGGGTAGAGAATTCCAAAGATTCACAACTCTCTGAGTGAAAACATTTCGCCTCATTTCAGTCCTAAATGACAGACCCTTTATTCTGAGACTGTGGCCCCATGTTCTAGATTCCCCAGCCAGTGGAAACATTTTCTCAGTAGCTACCCTGTCAAACCCCTTAAGAATTTTATATATTTCAATGTGATCACCTCTCATTCTTCTAAATTCCAGGGACCTAGTCTACTCAATCTACTCAAAGAGAATGAAGCTATTTCCTCGAATGGAGGAGTGGGGGAGTCCAGAATAAGGTGGCATAACCTTAAAATTGGAGCCAGGCCATTCAGGAGTGATGTCAGGAAGCACTTCTTGACACAAAGGGGAGTGGTAAATCTGGAACTCTCTCCCACAAAAAGCTGTAGAGGCTGGGGGTCAATTGAAAATTTCAAAAATAGGAATTTTTTGTTAAGTAAGAATATTAAGAATTATGGAACCAATGTGGGTAGATAGAGTTAAAGTACAGATCAACCATGATCTAATTGAATGGTAGAACAGGTTTGAGGAACTGAATGACCTCCTCCTCTTGCTGTCTTCCTGGTGACAATGCCTTTATAGCTTTACAAATATAGCATTCAACTTCCAAACCTGTCTGACGCCCTGTAATGATCACTGCACAAACATTATTTCCAAAATGTTTAAATATTGGCTGAAGATATTCTGTTTGCGGCTGATTAAAGTAAAGGCGCATTGCCTGGACGAAATGGGTGAGGCCAAATTTTACTTCGAAGTATATCAAGAAAAAAAGCAACCGAAGACACTTGCGGAAATTAGAAAAAGGAAAATTTGGAATATTTTGTAAAAAAGTTTTCTTTACTCAAGATTGATAAATTGTGGCATGCATTACCAACAACAACAACAACAACAAATTGCATTTATACAGCGCCTTTAACATAGTAAAAGGTCCTGAGGTGCTTAGCAGCTGCATAAGTAAACAACAAAAATAGACATCAATCCAAAGAAAGAGATGTTAGGACAGATGATCAAAAGCTTGGTCAAAGGGATAGGTTTTATGAAGTGCCTAAGAGGAGGAAAGAGAGGAGCAGAGAGCTTCAACAACAACAACAACTTGACTTTATGTAGCACTTTCCATGTAGAAAAACATTCCACTAAGCCACATAAGGAAATACTGGGCTGGCGGCGAGCTTCAGAAATGGGCAGGCCGCACGCCAAAGAGCCGTCGCAATCTCAAGCGCAGCGGCTCATTTAAGTAACTGGGGCGGGCTGCTCCCTCCAATCACATGGAAGGAGTGGGCTGTCTGTCTCCAGCAATGGCGTCAGCTGCCTGTGCGCAGGCGTGACACCATTTTTAAAGGGCTCTCAGCCCTACCGGCTAATTTAAATATTTAAAGACAAATTGAATAACATTAAATAAATACATTTCTTTTGCCCCTCTCCCCCTCCCCCCATAACAATGAATTTAATTATTTTCTCTTTCCCCCCAAAACACTTACCTTACCATCTGTCCTTCCCCCGCCCCCCCACAAACTGCACAAACTTTAAACTACAACCTTTCTCACCATCCCCTACACCCATGATGTTAATTTGACCCTGTCCCCCTCCCACCGCACTGATAAACTTACCTCCTACCCCCTCCCCACCAGTGTTGTACCTTGTTTCCCCGGATGGGGATCCAAAGGCATGGGAGTGACGGCTGCCGGGCCATCAAGATGAGACGTGAGTATATTTATGTTTATTAGTTTCATTGATTTGAATATTGAAATTGTGGTTCCGTCGCCCAGAGACAAGTTGGAAGTTGGACGCCACAGTGTCTGCCAGCGTCGAGGTCCATGGCGGGCCTCATCCGGGGCCATCTTCAGGTTCCACCACCACTCCCCCCCCACAACCCGCCACGGACCCTGATGTCAAGGGCTCCTTAAAATCCAGCCCTTAGGGCAGATGACGGTAAGCTTGGTCAAAGTGGTAGGTTTTAAAAGGAGGAGAGTGCAGTTGAGAAATGGAGAGGTTTAGGGAGGGAATTGCAGTGTTTAGAGCCTTGACAGCTGAAGGCATGGCCACCAATGGTGAAATGCTGAATGTCAGGGATGCACAACAGGCCAGCACTGGAAGAATTCTCCAATGACAATAATAGAGACAGAAAACATTGGGATTATTCCGAATACATTAATTCTCTCCACATGGTGCCAAACTTCAGTGAGACATGGCAGGAGGCAGCAGTGTAGCAAGAAGAAAGTTCAGAAGTTTTATTTTTAAACTTTAAAAAAGTTGCTGTCAGGTTTCCCAGTATTTTAGCAATTGACTGAAGGGAAAGAAAAGTGCATTTCTATTTAGGACTTTGTTCCAACAACAATACCCAGGAATAGTAATACTGCAACTAAGGTTAAGAGATTAGTTTGATAGTCTAATGACTTTGATAAACTACAGCACTTAACTAGGTTATTCCAGGTAAAGGAGTTTATATATTGGTAGTCATGGATTATGAATATTATAAAAGAGATTTTTGCACGCCAAAGGAAAATATGAAAATATATTTGTGATAAATAAACTGCATTATTTGCATGCACATTTGCTAACCTCTGTAGTTCATTAAGCTAAAAACAACTGCAGTTTCTTTGTCAAGCCTGTCTTGTTGTCATGTAACATTTAAGACTATCGTGCTTTAATAAGGTGAATGTGGTAACTGTGTCTGCTAATGCTCAGAGAGGTTTGGCACTTGTTTCCATTAAAGGAGAGAAAGCACTTTACAGCCAATGAAGTACTTTTGAAGTGTAGTTACTGTTATAATGGAGAAAGCGTAGTAGTCAATTTGTGCACAGCAAGCTCCCACAAACAGCAATGAAATAAATGACAATATAATCCATTCTACTGATGTTGGTTGAGGAATAAATATTGGCCAAGCTACCAAGGAGAAATGCTCTGCTCTTTGTCGAAATAATGCCATTGAATCTTTTACATCCACCTGAGAGGGCTTCGGTTTAATGACTCATCGAAAACAGGCCATCTCTTACAGTGCAGCACTCCCTCAGTACTATGCTGGGAGTGTCAGCCTAGACTATGCTCTCTAGTCTCTGGAGTGGGACTATAAACCCATGACCTTCTGACATAGAGGCGAGGGTGTTACCCAGTGAGCCATGACACCTTGGTTAAGTAGCAAAGTTGAAAATATTTGTCATCTATTTGAGCCAGTTCACTTCATTCATACAACTTTTTACTGGTCCTTTCATTGTTGTTGTGAGTGATACAGGTTTTCTGTTGAGAATACTGGCATGTAGCGTGAGCACGGCAGTGCAGATTGTAATTTGTTTTCAATGGCCGTTGACATGGCAGGGTCAATATTATAGATCCTTGTTTTAAGTGCACAATGTGTGGTGCAAAGGGGAGGCCAGAAATATAACGCTGCAGTTCGATCGAATGGATTGTGGTCTGTGAGTATCGGCTGGTATATCATTGGTATGTTTTCTCTGGAAAAGAGAAGGCTGAGGTATGACCTGACAGACGTCTTCAAGATTATGAATAGAGCAGGCACAAAAAAGATGTTTCCACTAGTGGGTGAGACCTGAACTAGGGGCCATAAATATAAAATAGTCAATAATAAATATAATAGGTAATTCAGGAGGAACCTCTTTACCCAGACAGTGGTGAGAATGTGGAACTCACTACCACATTGAGTGGTTTAGGTGAATAGCATAGATACATTTAAGCAACAGATGGATAAGAATATGAGGGAGAAAGGAATAGCAGTATATGTTGATTGGATGAGGTGAAGAAGGGTGGGAGGAGGCTCGGGTGAAGCATATGCACCAGCATGGACCAGTTGGACCGAATAGCCTGTTTCTGTGCCGCAAATTCTTTGTAACTTTGTACAGAGGGCCTCTGGCTTTGTGTTTCCATCTGGTAGTTATAATTATAGATGTTTCGCCTACTTCTCCATCTCCTTTAATCCACCAGTGTTGGAGAATGCTTAAAGTACATGTTTAAATCTTGTACAAGAAGGCTGTTGTGCCAGATACTTATCATCACCAACAAGGAAAGTAAATGTATGGGGGCTAAATCCCTGCCTAGCTTCAGCTGTCAGAGACTAAGCTAGTTTCTCTGCTTTTTCATAGGATCATCGAATCTCATGGCACTGAAGGAGGCCATTTGGCCAGTCGTACCTGTGCTGGCTCTTTGAGCCAGCTATTCAACTTAGTCTCACTCTCTTGCTCTTTCCCCATAGCCCTGCACATTAGTCCTTTTCAAGTACATGCCCAATTGCCTTCTAAAAGTTGCTATAGAATCTGATTCCACCATCCTTTCAGGTAGTGTGTTCCAGATCTTAACAACCCTCTGTGTGAAGAAATTTCTCCTCATTTCCCCTCTTTTGCCAATTATTTTAAATCTATGACCGCTGGTTACTGACCCACCTGCCAGAGGTAACAGTTTCTCCCTACCTGCTCTATCAAAACCTCTCAAGTATGATACCTACATTAAAATATTAACAGGAATCTTCATTTCTCCCCTGAATAACAGGCTTCCATCGAGATATCCTTAGCGTGTCTTTAAAATTCTTTATCCATTTTTTTAAACAATGTAACATGGAACAGGAGCCACCTGTTAGATGTGTTATATTAGGTTTTAAGGTGATTCATTGTCTGGCATATTAATATCAGGTGAGGCGTTTTGTTTAAACTGCCAGGAGGGGAAAGGGAGTGTACTGATCATTGTCATAACAATAAAGCCCAGATATCTTTTACAGTTTCACATATTCAGGTTGGCATTTGGTGCTGTTTGCTAGTTAGGCAATACAACCAAATGGTGTTGCTAGGCAGCGGAGCTGTTTTATTGGGCATCCTTTGTCCTCTTCAGTTTGGGATTGAATCATGTCACCTCTCCTTGTCATAATATATAAGCCAATGAAGTGTAACCCAGGCACAGGCTGTTGCTCTCCAGGGAACTGGTGATGAGAAACTGAACCCCCTCCCTGTAAAACTAAGCACCGGTGCTAGAGAAGACAGTCTGGCTGCCGTTCCTACATTACAGCAAAGACATTACATAAAAATACTTCATTGGCTGTAAAGCACTTTGGAACAAGCTGGAGATGGGAAACTTCGACCAACCTTTGCATGTAGAAGTGTTTCCTAATTTCACAGGTTTGGCTCTAATTTTTAGACTATTCCCTCTCGTCCTCAACTCCCCAATTTGAGATTGTGGAAGATTGTTCAGGAAAGTTTCTTCCTTCTTTTCATGGAGTCAGAAAAGTCTTGTCTCTTTATCAGAGGACCCTCCCCCAACTGAAAATGCTTCATTAATTCCCACTCAAAACACAAGGAAGACACTCCACAGTTAAACACTTGTGCCTTTTATTCTGTCATAACTGTAATGATCACAAAATGTTCAATGTCAGCTCAATTCAAATGAAAACTTAATGTCCAGATAGAAATATTTGATTACCTGCTCCTTTGCAAGCCTTTTTTATCCTCTTGGCATCTCCCTCTTCACTGAAATGCACATGATAGTGAATACTTGGCTGCAAAACAAAATATGATTATTACTATTAGTACACAGTATCTAATATACACAAAGCATAGTATAAAAATGGAGGTGGAGGACCACTTTAAATCATCCATCTGCTGCCTATGTCCTAACTCGCACAAATTTTCATTCACCCATCACCTCTGTGCTCACTGACCTACATTGGCTCCCAGTCCAGCAACACATTGATTTAAAATTCCCATCCTTGTTTTCAACTCCCTCCATGACCTCAGCCCTCCCTATCTCTGTAATTTCCTCCAGCCCTGCGCTCCTCCAATCCTGGCCTCTTGAGCATCCCTGATTTTCATCGCTCCACCATTGGCGGCCGTACTTTCAGCAGTCTGGGCCTTAAACTCAGGAATTCCCTCCCTAAACATCTCCATCTCACTACCTCTCTTTCCTCCTTTAAGATGCTCCTTAAAATCTACCTCTTTGACCAAGCTTTCGGTCACCTGTCCAAATATCTCCTTCTGTGTTTCAGTATCAAACGTTGTTTGATAACGCTCCTGCAAAGTACCTTGGGATGTTTTACTACATTAAAGGTGTTATATAAATGCAAGTTGTTATTGCATTTCTCAATGCTCTTTCTGTATTAATATTTATCCTTGTGTAGTGACTGGTGAGCTCATTCCATATGACAAGCTGTGACGTTTATGCTATCACAAGCCATGGGCATTTCAAACCAGAATTTGCAAGTATGAAATTTGAACATGCAGTAAGTAGTAAATCTAAAATAACATCTGAATATGCTAAAGATCCATCAATGTCACAAGGACAAAAGATCATAGGAACCGGAGGTGGCCATTCAGCCCTTTGAGCCTGTCCCGCCTTTCAATCTGATCATGGCTGAGCAGTCCCTCATCTCTATTTTCCCACCTTTGCCTCATGTCCCTTGATATCCTTACCCAACACAAGGTAATCTCGGTCTTGAACATTTCAATTGACCCCAGGCAATCACTGCCTTTTGAGCAGGGAATTCTAGATTTCCACTACTATTTGTGTGAAAAAGTGCTTCTCTCCTAAATAGCCTAGCTCTAATTGTAAGATTGTTCCGCCTTATTCTGGACTCCTCCATCAGAGGAAATAGTGGCCTGCGTTTTAACAGGGGCAAGTTATTTAGACGATGGCAGGGAAGGGTAGAGTTTCAGATGGGAAACTCCACAGTGAGCATCTTTTAACCTTGACAGGTTCCCCGCCCTGAAGTCAATCAGATTGACAGACTTGGCATCCAGTGTGGTGGGGAGGACTCCAGAGTAGGTCACAGGAACAGATAGGAGAGATCCAGCATCCTGGGGAGGGGCCCGATCCTGTTTGGTGGGTGTGTCTGAGCCACAACCGTGTTGGTGGAGCTTGGGGGCTGTGGGGTGGGGGGGAATCACTGACCTCCTCCCCAATGCTGTTCTCACCCTCTTTCAGCTGCTGGGTTTTGCAAGGCCTGGGAAACCTGACAGGCCACAGTTAACCCTGTAAAAGCCTTATTAAAAAATATTTAGACGGCCAATCCACCTCCTGGGAGCTCAACCTTCTAAACACAAGGGAATACAAGCCAAGTTTATGCAGCCTGTCCTCATAGTTTAACATAGATAGGTAGATTAACATTTCACATAGAAACACTTCATCAGCACCGTGTTTGTGTCAGAACAGAGCAAGAAAACAGGCCAGGCTCTTTATATATAGAATTATGTATAAATTGCAACAGAGAACCAGGCCCTGTTGGCCCAATCAGTCTGTGTCAGTGTTTGTGCTTCGCACGGGCAGGACTCTCAAAAGAACAAACTACTCATACTGGTCTTTATCTGCTGGCTCCCAGATTGGGTGTCTCTCTCACACAGCTGGCGGCAACATCGAGATGAACATAACCATGTTTTTAACAAACATATCAAAGTGACGGACAGGAAACAATCCACTGGTCCATCTATCCCCACCCTATCTCTGTAATCTCTTCCAACCCTACAATCCTCCGAGATCTCCCTGCTCCTCTAATTCTGGCTCTTGCTCGTCCCTGATTTTCATTGCTTCACCATTGCTGGCTGTGCATTAAATATGCCATATAATATATAATCTAAATATACTACATTTAACATGCCATATAAATGCAATTTGTTGCTGTTGTATTAAATTTGTCAACTTTTTCTCACCCACTGATTGAGCTTATCCAGATCCTTTTGAATTTGTGTGCATAGATATTCATCATTTGTCACTGCCCCAAATTTAATTCAAGTCCCACAAACTGTTGAACACAGTAACACTCCCAGATCATTCCCTTATCTTACTGTAATGACACTTACAGGTCAAATTGAAATTATTGAAAAATATCATCAGACATGGATAGACTATTTTGTTTGTTGTTTTTACATAACATTTATAGCACAGAAACAGGCCATTTGGCCCAACTGGTCAATGCTTCATGTGAGCCTCCTCCCACCCCTACTACATCTCACCCTATCAGCATATCCATCTATTCCTTTGTCCCTCATTTACTCATCTAGATTCCCCTTAAACGCATCTCGAATATTCGCCTCAATACTCGCTGTTGTATCGAGTTCCACATTCTCACCACTCTCTGGGTAAAGAAGTTTCTTCTGAATTCCCTATTGGATTTATTTCTGACTATCTTATAATTATGGCCCCCAGTTTTCAATTCCCCAAAATGGAAACATCGGGCTTGAAGTTAGGGTGCCCTGCTTTCTGGGCACAGGGCTTGCAATTTGTGATCTGCCCGCACCCATTCAGATCAAGGCGGGCAGCACGCAAATTTGGTGCATCCACCTCAACTGCATGATTATAATGTCTGACTGAGTGAGTCGCATGCTGCTGTCTTCTTAGTGCTGCTGGCTGCCTCTGTGCTCAGCAGGAGGCTGAGTAGCGTTGTTCAGGAATCACGTGGTGCAAACAGCCTGTTATTAAGTCGATTCTTGAGTGCCAGGGACCAATGCTAGGTGAATGAGGGGAGTGTGGTGAATTGAGCAGAGTGAGAGGTTAGTGGAGTGGTGGTAAGAGAGGCCATGTGAGAATGCATTCACTGACCTTGACCACTCACGCGAAGTCACTGGATTTCCTGTGGCACTGCTGCAAGGTCCTAGGGTCCAGATGCCGGGAATTAGCCTTCATGGCCACCTGCTCCCAATTCCTGCTGAGGTTGGTTCTTGAGGGCCTGCTGCCCCTACCACCTCCCCCCTACAGAACCCTGGCATCTCTCCTGTTCACCTCCACTAATACCTCCAGTGTTCCAGCCATTACCTTGAAACCCTCTCTCTGCCCTGGTGTTCACTTTGTCATCATTTAAATTGCGGCAATATTTTTCAGTGCAGCTTCCCTTTAAGAGGGACAGCCTGTCTTTAAGAAGAGGAGTTTGCAACACATGGTCTTTCAACAATGCCTTGGGCTCCCCTGCTGAGCACAGGTAGGGTTAAGAGGAAAACAGCTGGCATTGCACGCTCTCGGCCAGACGCTACAGTCATTCAGATGAGGTGGGTGCACCAAATCTGTGTGCTGATCACCCCGATCTGAATGGGCATGAGCAGGTCACAAAGCATGACCTCTGCACCCAAAAAATGAGGCATATGAACTTCCAACCCCATAGACCCTCCTTTGCCCCATATCCCTTAGTACCCCTCAGTTCTAGTAACATCTTTTTTGCACCTTCTCAAGAGTCTCCTTATCTTTCTTATAATATGGAGAGCAGAACTGTGCACAGACCTGAAAGAGTTATGAATAATCGGACATGCACTTTGAAACAAGCTGCATAGATGATGTCAAAATTTCCAAGCTGAAGTGGTATTCTAAAAGACAAACATACATACACAATCTTTAACCACTAAACTCGGGAAACTCCTTGTCTTTATTATTTTACAATGTTTGATTGACAAATACTTCTATGGGGCTTTTCAGTAATTAGGTTGTAAAGTTGCTTTTTATGTTCTGGTACCATTCAGTGTCAAGCACAATTAAAAAATGGACTGGCCTGGCTGAGTCGAGTGCCCCAATTTTGAATATTGGTTGATAATATTGTGCAGACCGAATATCTTCCAAAATATGGGTTGTTGGAGTTCAGAGTGGGACCACATCAGTAACATTTCTTCTTTAATTGGCCTTGTGATAGCTCATACCAAGCTAGAAATACTGCCTCAGTATGTTACTGGTTCATTAACCAATGGACTGCTCACTTGGGTAAACCACTTCTTTCTGAGGTCTGAGATGGAGCACTCGGCTGTCGTGAAATGTTGGGTCTAGCAGCTCGGATGAGAATGGGATTGAGATTAATGAGATCTTGGTCATTGAGTATAAATCAAGAATCAGATTGATGTGTTCTTGAACGCTAAGAGAATCAAGGAATATGGGGATAGGGCAGGAAAATGGAGTTGAGGTACGAGATCAGTCATGATCTTATTGAATTGCGGAGCAGGTTTGAGGAGCCATATGGCCCACTCCTGCTCCTATTTCTTATGTTCTTATGTTATTAACTTGATAGATTTTTGTTGGGCAAGGATATTGAGGGATATGGAACTCATTCAGGTAAACAGACTTGAGGTACATGTCAGCCATGATTTAATTGAATGGCGGAGCAGGCTCGAGGGGCTGAATGGCCTGCTCTTCTTCCTATCACTCTAACTTACCCAGTGAACTGAAGTGGGTATAAGAGTCACTAGAGACTGAGACCTAAAAATGAGGACCTCTAAGTGGGCCTCCACCACTGGAAATGCTACATGAGACCAGTCAGCACATATTCTGCAACATGGGTCAAAGTGTCGAGCGATGGCCAGGTTTGAAGTCACATATACAGATGTATATACTGATCCCTTCCCCTCCTTGACTTCTCTGTCTCCATCTCTGGGGATAGGTTGTCTACTAATATCCATTATAAGCCCACCGACTGCCACAGTTACCTCAACTACACTTCTTCACACCTGCCTCCTGTAAGGACTCCATTCCATTCTCCCAGTTTCTCTGTCTCCGATGCATCTGCTCTGATGATGCTACCTTCCATGACAGCACTTCTGATATGTCTTCCTATTTCCTCAACCGAGGACTCCCCCCCACTGTTGTTGACAGGGCCCTCAACCGTGTCTGGCCTATTTCCCACACCTCTACCCTCACCCCTTCGCCTCCCTCCCAGAACCGTGATAGGGTTCCTCTTGTCCTCACTTTCCACCCCATCAGCCACCATATCCAAAGGATCATCCTCTGCCATTTCTGCCACCTCCAGAGTGATGCCACTACCAAAGGCATCTTCCTCTCCCTTCCCCTGTCAGCAATCCAAATGGATAGTTCCCCCCACGACACCTTGGTCCACTTCTCCATTACCCCCACCACCTCATCCCCGTCCCATGGCACCTTCCCCTGCAATCACAGGAGGTGTAATACCTGCCCATTTACCTCCTCTCTCCTCACTATCCAAGGCCCCAAACACTCCTTCCAGGTGAAGCTATGATTTACTTGTACTTCTTTCAATGTAGTATACTGTATTCGCTGCTCACAATGTGGTCTCCTCTACATTGGGGAGACCAAACGGAGACTGGGTGACCGCTTTGCGGAACACCTCCGCTCAGTCGGAAAGCATGACCCCGATCTTCTGGTTGCTGGCCATTTCAACACACCTCCCTGCTCTCATGCTCACATCTCTGTCCTGGGATTGCTGCAGTGTTCCAGTGAACATCAACGCAAACTCGAGGAACAGCATCTCATTTACCTATTAGGCACACTACAGCCTGCCAGACAGAACATGGGGTTCAATAATTTCAGAGCATGATGGGCCCCCTATTTTACTTTTATCTTTCGTTATTTTTTCTTTTAATTTTTGTGTTTATTTTATTTTAGTTTGTTGAGTTTGTTTCTGCTGTGCCTACCCAATGGTTTTTTTTCATGGTTGTGCTTGTGGATGTTTTCAGTCCATTAACACCCTATCTGTACTAATGCTTTGTCTTTAACACACCATTAACATATTGTTTGCCTTTGCTCCATGATCTTCTGGTCACCTTATCCTATCAACACCTTCTCTTTTGTTATCTCTTGCCCCACCCCTGCTTTACTAGCTTAAAATCTTTTCCATTTCTAATATTTGCCAGTTCTGAAGAAGGGTCACTGACCTGAAACAACTCTGCTTCTCTCTCCACAGATGCTGAGTTTTCCCAGCACTTTCTGTTTTCATTTCAGATGTGAGGAGAGTTTGTTAACTGTTGTATTTTGACAAAACTCTTAATCCATATTCCCTTTAGAAGGATGTACACACTGTTCAATCAGACATTCAATAGTGATGTTTAAAAGGGAATTAGATCTCTACATAAAAAGTGAAAAATTTTCAGGGCTACAGAGAAAGAGCAAGAGAATGAGGCTAATTGGATAGCTCTTTCAAAAAGCCAGCACAGGCACAATGCTTCCGTACTGTATCATTCTATCTTTCTATAAGTGTAGAATCAGATTGTTTGCTGAATGTGAACTTCTGGTTTTGTTTTTAAATCAAATATCTACTTATGAGACAATCTAATCCATCCCAATGTTTTCTGCACCTCAGAAAGGAATAGATAATTTTTTTCATGCATGTTTCACTAAAGTTATGATACAACATCAACAGCTTGTATTTATATAGCACCTTTAACATAACAAGACATCACAAGACTTCACAGGAGCATTATCAAACAAAAGCTGACACTAAGCCACATCAGAAGATATTAGTACAGATGACCAAAAGCTTGGTCAAAGAGATAGGTTTTAAGGAGCATCTTAAAGGACGCACGGCTGCCAGTCTTAGGGCCAAAGAAATGGGGGATGTACAAGAGGCCAGAATTGGAGGAGAGCAGAGATCCTGGAGGGTTGTAGTCGGTAATAGTCTAGAATGTCTGATTGGATTCATTTTTTAGAAACGGTCAATAGATATGTCGATTGGAAAATCTAGGCTAAAGGGTTAATTAACAATGAAGAGCAGGAAGAGAATAGTCAGATAGAAGGGTAGATTTTCTTCCTGCTGTGCATGGGGAAATGGAGACCCATTGCACCTCTGCTCCCATTACACTTCCTTGGTATTCCCAGGATCTTTCCCTTCTGAAATAAGTAATCCTGGGCTCTAGTATGTTCAGGCCAAGTGTTCATATTTTAATGAAATAGGAAGGGTGATCAGCTATTATTCTCATTGAATGGCAGATCAAACTCAAGGGGCTGAATGGTCTGCTCCTGTTCCCATGTTGCTATCCTTGCTTCCTGCCTTATCAATTCTTGGGGTAAAGTTCATTAGATGTTCCGGCAGAGGCGCACTTATAGAAACAGGGCCCAGGCCATCTCTCTAAAAAGTATATGACTGGCAGATCTGTGGTGGTCCCTCCAGTCGGTTGATCTTCCATCCTCCATAAACATGGGCTCATCCAAAACTCTGCTGCCCATGTCCTAACTTGCAAGACGTCCTGTTTATCTATCGTCCCCATACTCGCTGACCTACATTGGCTTCCTCCTAATGCCTCAATTTTAAAATTCTCATCCTTGTTTTCAAATCCCTCCATGGCCTCGTGCGCCCCCTCCCCCCCAACTATGTAACCTCCTCCAGGTGCACTACCTTCCGAGATACCTGTGTTCCTCTAATTCCGGCCTCTTGAGCATCTCCTATTTTAATCCCTCCACCATTGGTGGTCGTGCCTTCAGCTGCCCAGGCCCTAAGCTCTGGAATTGTCTCCCTAAACCTCTTCACCTCCAAGCCGCACTCTCCTCATTTAAGATACTCCTTAAAACCTACCTCTTTGACTAAGCATTTAGTCACGCCCTAATATTGCCTTCTGTGGCTTGGTGTCAAATTTTGTTCGATAACGTTCCTGTGAAGCGCCTTGGGAATGTTTTACTAAGTAAGAAGCAAGTAAAAAAAATTGATTTTATATTGTCCCCATTGCCCATCCCCCAGCTTCAAACCCCATGACGCTCAAAAGCACTCAGGGCTCTTCAACAGCAAACAGAAGGGCCCGATGTCAGCAGTGTGTAGTGCAGTTATGGGTTGATTTCTTCTTTGATCTTCTGGTGGAAGGTCCAACCTGGGTCAGCCTTCACCTGTCATTCCTCTGGGCTGTGCAAATAAGAACATAAGAAATAGGCGTAGGAGTCGGATATACAGCCACTGGAGCCTGCTCCGACTTTCAATAAGATCTTGGCCTCAACTCCAATTTCCTGCCTTTTCCCCATAACCCTTGACTCCCCCATAGTTCAAGAATCTATCTCAGCCTTGAATATATTCAATGACCCAGCCTCCACTGCTGTTTGGGGTAGAGAATCCCAAATATTTGCGACCTTCTGAGAGAAGGAATTCCTCCTCATCTCCGTCTTAAATGGGCAACACCTTATTCTGAAACTATGCCCCCTAGTTCTAGATTACCCCAACAAAGGGGAAAATCCTCTCAGCCTCTACCCTCTCAAGTCCAGGGTGGGAAAAATGGGGCAGCGAGTGTTGGTGGAGGAAAACCTACCCTGGCAAACCAGACCTGGGCTGGTCCATTGGTGCATCATTTCGTAAACATGCAAAAGTGATGGACAGTCTTATCAATAATAAGTTACATTTATGTAGTGCCTATAACGTGGTAAAACATCCCAAAGGGCTTCACAGGAGCGTTACCAAAAAGAATTTTACTCTGAGCCACGTAAGGAGATATTTGGACAACTGTTAAAAGAGATAGCTTTCGAAGACCGTCTTCAAGGAGGAGAGAGCGGTAGAGAGGCGGAGAGATTTAGGGAGATAATTCAACAGCTTAGGGCCTAGACAGATGAAGGCATGGTCCCCAATGGTGGAACGATTAAAATCAGGAATGCTCAAGAAGTCAGAATTGGATGAGTGCAGAGATCTCAGAGATGGTGAAGAAGGCGTACGGCATGCTTGCCTTCATCGGCCGAGGCATTGAGTACAAGAGTTGGGACGTCATGTTACAGTTGTACATAACGTTGGTTAGGCCGCATTTGGAGTACTGTGTGCAGTTCTGGTCGCTGCACTACAGGAAAGATGTGATTAAGCTAGAGACGGTGCAGAAAAGAGTCACACGGATGTTGCCTGGTTTGGAGTGCTTGAGTTATAAAGAGAGGTTGGATAGGCTGGGTTGATTTTCCCTGGAGCGAAGGAGGCTGAGAGGGGACATGATAGAGGTATATAAAATTATGAGAGGCATAGATCGGGTAGATAGCCAGAGTCTGTTTCCCATGGTAGGGGTGACTAAAACTAGAGGGCATAGATTTGTGAGAGGGAGGAGGTTTAAAGGGGATCAAAGAGGTAAATTTTTCACACAAAGAATAGTGGGTATCTGGAATGAGCTGCCTGAGGAGGTGGTGGAGGCAGGAACAGTAGTGACATTTAAGAGGCATCTGGACAGGTACTTGAATGAGCAAGGCAGAGAGGGATATGGAATTAATGCAGGCAGGTGGGATTAGTATCGATAGGCATTAAGGTCGGCATGGACGCGGTGGGCCGAAGGGCCTGTTTCTATGCTGTACGACTCTATGACTCTATCTCGGTGGGTTGTAGGGCTGGGGGAGGTTACCGACATGTGGAGAGGCGAAACAATGAAGAGATTGAAAACAAGGCTGAAAGACTAATCATATTTTAAAAGTTTACAGTATCGGACAGCATTAAACCCTGCCTAGCCATCTTGATAATAACCCGCTCCTCATTCAAGTAGTTAAAAACACGTTGTTTGTTTAAAGTATAAATTATTGGTCGGGACCAACAAAATATTTAAAACAACATAAAGATTTTTTTGCTCATCAATTATATTATGAAACTTTAAAAAACAAAGTATTTGCAAGTTTCTTTTCTGCTGTTTGTCAAACAATCAACTGAATAAATTTAAGAGCCAGAAAGTTCAGATGTGGCAAACAATTAGAGTTTTGTACAGGATCGATCGACATATTTACTTACATGACTGTTGCCCATTTTTCCTCAGTTGCGTATCCTTTCCTGAAAATTAGACAACTATAAGCTATTTCTGGTGCAATATTTATATGAGAAGCAATAAAATACATCCTTGTTTTGATTGGGTATGACTTCATTGCAAGTGGGATGGGATCCAGTGATAAGGTTTAATAAGTAATATCTGATACATGGCCCTGACTTTGAGATGCACAGGTACTTAGGGACAGAGTTCAGATTAATCAGTGGGACTTTCAAAAGTAAATAAACTATAATTTCATTCAGAGAGGAAGGCCAACAAAGTATTTACCTGGGTTATTATTATTATTAACAGGGCACAATAGCATAGTGCACCAAATCCCATTTGCCAATCACCCCTGTGCTGACTGACTTACATTGCGGCAATGTCTTCGTTTTAAAATTCACATCTTTGTTTTTGAATCCCTCCATGACTTCACCCCTCTTTATCTCTGAATTCTCCTCCAGCCCTCCAACCCTCCTAGATCTCCGTGCTCTGCCAATTCTGACCTCTTGCATATCCCCAATTTCCATCGCCCCCTTGTTGGCGGCTATGTCTGGAATTCTCCCCCTAAATCTCATCTCCTCTCTGCCACTCTCTCCTCCTTTAAGAAAATCCTTAAAACCTACTTCTTTGACCAAGATTTTGGTCACCTGTCCCAATATTTTTTTATGTGGCTCAGTGTCAAATAATGCATAATAATGTTCCTGGAACATTTTACTGTGTTAAAGGCACTAAATAAATGCAAATTTTTATTGTTATTGGTGCTGGTACGTTACTGGACTAGTAATCCAGAGACCTGGACTAATAATCCAGAGAATGTGAGTTCAAATCTCACCTTGGAGTTTGAGAATTTGAATTCAGTTTAACAGAAATCCATGAAGCTATCAGATTGTTGTAAAACACAACTGGATCATTAATGGGACAGAAACCTGGGCTGGATTTTATTTCGGTGATGGGGGCCCCAGCAATGGGTCGGAAGGTGGGGGTTGGGGGTGACCCTGCCTCGGCCCCTTTATCAGACCCCTGGCCGAATTCAACGGAGGGTAGGCAATTAACTGCCCGCCATTGGGAATGCTGTCCCCTTTAAGGGACATGATCCCACCCCAAGAGTTGCTAGCCAATCAGAGGGCCACTGGAAGCAGTGGCCACTGCTGGGACTGGAGGAGGCCAGGAGCAGTGAAAATGGAAGTGACCCCAGGACCAAGGTAAGTGGGGTCAGCTTCGCTAAGGCGAGTCAAGCAGAGCGCGACGAGAGGGTGGGGGTGTGGTTGGTGAGGGTCGGGGGGCCCTTGCCGTGGGGGTGGCCATCGTCACTGGGGTGGGGGGGGGGCCTTCCATAGACCATGGATTGCACTTAGAGGAGGAACCCCCTCCCCCTGTGCCCGCTAGGAGGCTGCCATCTTACCTGGTGATGTCTCCCTGTAGCGGCGGGCCCATCCGATGTTGGCGAAATGCCAGTGGAGGGGGGAGGTGGCCCTTAATGGTCCACTTCAGTGGTTTAATTGGCCTCTCAATGGACGTCCCATGGACAAAATGCCATGGGGGCAGGACAACGTCAGACACACTACCTGATGCCACCCCACGACATTTTGTCAGCCCTCAGTCTCCTAGCCTGTCTCCAAAGGCCAGATAAAATCCAGCCCATCTGTCCTTACCCCCCTCTGACCTATATGTGACACCCTTGTCACGATCATGCAAGAAACAGTTATGAACTCAAGTGAACTGAAGCAATCATGAACTATAAAAAATGAACTGATGAGCTAAACTCCAAAAAATGGACACACTTTTGCTGCAGACAAGATGGAGTAAGAGGTCAGGTGACCGCTCCTCTACTGCAAATATACATAGTGACTGCTGGAGACTAAACCCATCATCACATCTGGACTAGTCCTGGGAAATGCATATTAAAATACTAAACAGCCCATTCAATGTTAAATGGCTCCTATCTTCAAGAATTGGGCTGACAAAGCCCTTCACAGACAGGGAGACTCCAGATTCAAAGCCAAGATATTAGGTGGGACATAAAACCACTTTATCAAGGTAAGCCACATTCAAACCCCATTGTGTATCAATGACCACACGTTCAAAGACATTGAATGAACACACCAGGGGAGAACATTTACGGTCACCTGACTGAAACCAAGCCTGATGAGGTTTTTTCTTAAAAAAGAGCTCTCCGAAAGACAGACAGAAAGTCAACCAGCCAGGGAGCTGAGAGATCCATTCCAGCCAAGAAGACCCTGTTTTTAAACTACAGAGGCAGAGACTGAAAGGCGACCTTGAAATCTCCCCACCTGAGAAATTGTAACAGAATTATCGCCACCGACTTTGTGTCTTAACCTGAGGAGTCTGCAATACTTTAGTGAACCAAGAAAAGAAACACCAGGCCTCCACCGCTGTTAAAAAAATTCCTCCCTGAAAACCAAGAAGATTTCAAATTGAACTCTTTTTACAACAATTGGAGTTAAATGCATGCTATCCTCTAATCTCTATCTCTTTTTGTGTACATGCATGTGTGAGTGGGTGAAGTTGCGAATAATTTATCTTTCTTTTAATCCTATCAGAAAACCTGTCATTTGTCTGTCTATTTGACTACTAAAACACTCAGGGACTAAAACAATATATATTTTTTAAAAACACTGTCCACAGAGAGGTTGTGGGTTCAACCCCACTGTACAGACTTGATCACAAAATCTAGGCTGCCAGTGCAGTACTGAAGGAGAGATGTTAAATGAGGTGTTAAACCAAGACCCCATCTGCCCTCTCAGATGTGCATAATATTGAAAGAAGTACAGGGAGGTTCTCTCCGGTATCCTGGCTAATATTTATCCCTTAACCAATGTTGTTCAAGCGGAGTATCTGGTCATTATTCCATTGCTGTCTGTGGGAGCTTTCTGTGTGCAAATCTGCTGCTGCATTTCCTACATTACAACAATCACTACACTTCAAACGTATTTAACTGGCTGTAAAGCACTTAGGGACGTCCTGAGAACATGAAAGGCGCTATAGAAATGCAAATCTTTCTTCTGTTCTGTCTCCTCTGTTTTGCATGTGTCTCATGAACTTACTTGCTATGCTTTCTGTAGATTCCGATGTGTTAACATGTGCAAATGTTTTCGTCTTTTTAACTGTTTTCAGTCACATAAACAAGGAACCAAATAAAAGGCTCCTTGTGAAATATATATTTTTAAAACTGGATCTTCAGCTCATGGATCAGTCTGTTCATTCTGGAGCTTCGTGGCGCTCAGTGATGACGTCATTGTCTGGAGAGTGCTTTAATTCACTCTGGTGTGCATGCAGTGTGGTCACACCCGGTAAAGGACTGGATAAGGATCAATGAAGGGGGAAAACAGGAGAGAACCATTACATAGAATTGCATAGTATTTGCAGCACAGAAACAGGCCATTTGGCCCATTTGATCAATGCCAGTGTTTACACTCCACACAAGCCTCCTTCCACCCCACTTCATCTAACGCAGTGGTTCTCAAACTTTTGTGGTTGAAGGTTGAATGACAGAGCACTCCCCACCCAAATTACAATACTATATAATACACAAAATATGAAAGTGTTGAATGTAAATAGCACTTTCAATAATGCTTTTAAGAAAACAAGTGTTTATTTACTGATATTACTGAGATGGGTGCACCAGCTTCTCACTGCAGAGTCTGTCTTTCCTTGCTGTGATGTTTGAGAATGACACTCATAAATCATTCTCCACTTCCACACAGGAGCTGTGCATGGTCTTCACTTCTGTCATAGTAGAAAATGATGTTTTGCAAATGTACATTGTTGAGAAAGGTAGCAACATCTTCATTGCTTCATTTACCAATTCTGGATACTCTGCAACAACAGGTGGCCAGAACTGGGAAGGTGTTTGTTCCTGAAATAATTTTCAGTGAGCGGTCGCAAGACAGTCCTACCAACTGCTTTTCCATTCGAATTATAAATGTAAATCTACCAATGTAGAATTTCTGAAATATTTACTGGAAAAACATTTAAAACCTTTAATTACCATTTTAAACAGAAGAGGCAATAGTGTCACTGACAAGGTGGGCTGTGATCAGAAATATTGAAGTAATGGCTGAGATTGACGGAGGCACATAAATCCAGCACCATCTAACCAGCAGTGCGGGTGTGAAAACAGGGGGTTTGGGGGGGTGGTGTCTTCATCAATAAAGCAGCTTGCAAAAACCCATTCCCCAGTCCGAGAAAGAAGCAGCGGCTTCTATTTCTCTGTGCGTCCAGGAACGTGTGGCCGCTTAGGGGAGTGCAGGTGGATTGTTGCTGTTTTTTTGTTAGTTTAATGCGAACTGAAGGTGCCAAAAGGACCGCCATATCTTTTCACCTGAACGCGACCGCTGTTCACAGCACATGCCGACTTCAGTCCCCAGCTCCTCCCCCTCCTCATAGTCTGACACTCACCCACACCATCCGAGGCTGCGGAACGTGCTCTAATCTGGCTCCTGGGATGCCCGCATAGCCTGGCTCCAGCCTCCACGCCTTAATCCAGTTACAAGCGACCCAGTAACTCGGATAATTTGGCTCTGCGACCGAGTAGGTTAGCACTTTCAACTTATTGCGCGGACCCCTGGAAAGTCTCTACGGACCTCCAGTTTGAGAACAGCTGATCCAACCTTTCCTGCATCTTTTCATGTAACTGCATATTATGTTTGCAGCATATGTTGTTTAATATACACGGGTACCTTGTGAACCTCAGTTGGATTACAAACTATTATATAGGTATTTACAGCACAGAAGCAGGTCATTTGGTCTAATTAGTCTATGCTGGTGTGTATGCGCCACATGGGCCTTCTCCCACCCCTGTATATCTCATCCCATCAGCATATCCTTCATTTCCTTTCTCCCCCATAGGTTTATCCAGCTTCTCCTTAAAGGCATAAGAACATAAGAAATAGAAGCAGGAGTAGGCTATTCGGCCCCTTGAGCCTGCTCTGCCATTCAATAAGATCATGGCTGATCTGATTGTGGCGTCAACTCCACTTTCCTGCCTGCTCCCCATAACCCTTAACTCCCTCATAGTTCAAAAATCTGTCAAACTCAGCCTTGAATATATTCAATGACCCAGCTTCCACTGCTCGCTGGGGCAGAGAATTCTGAAGATTCACCGTCCACGAGAGAAGAAATTCCTCCTCACCTCCATCTTAAATGGGCGACCCCTTATTCTGAAACTGTGCCTCCTAGTTCTAGATTCCCTCATGAGGGGAAACATCCTCTCAGCATCTGCCCTGTCAAGTCCCCACAGAATCTTAGATAATAGCATCTGTGTTATTCACCTCAACCACGCCCTGTCGTAGTGAGTTCCACAGTCAAACCAGTTTAAACATAAAATTTTCTGTTTAAACTTACTTGAACCACAAATGGATAGAAAAAAGTAAGGAATCATAATCCTTTGTACTAACAATAAAACTTGAAGGTAAACCATTCTGGTGACTCACATTTGATCTCTTATCATTACTCCAAAAACCAAGCTTTTCTGCAATAATCACACACATTTTTCACTTGATCTTGCCTCAAAGTGCTGCAATTTGAGTTAGTCATTAATGTTTCACTGATGATAGTATGAATTATAGATAAGATTGAACAATTGCTCTTAAGGCCATGACAGTACAGAGTGTATGGAAGGGAGTGTTGGGGAGTTTCCATTCAGGTGTGGCTCCAGAAATAGCTGAAGAACCTGTTCCATAAAGTGCATCTCAACACCACCAGCATGGTAGCCAGGAAATGGTGGAGTTTGGACCATGTTTTGTGTTCTGGCAAATATTTATCCATCAATCAACATCACAAAATGATTATCTGGTCATTATCACATTGTTATTTGTGGGACCTTGCTGTGTGTAAATTGGCTGCCTTGTTTCCTACACTAGAAACGACACTTCCAAAGTACCTAATTGGCTATAAAGTGCTTTGGAGCGCCCTACGGGTGTAAATTACACTATATAAATGCTGTAAACTTTAAAGAACTCTATTTGATCATCCCTCAGTCTTTTCCAGAGAAAAGAGCCCCAGCCTGTACAGTCTTTCCTGACAAGTGTATCCTTTCAGTTGAGTCATGTAAAACCATGTCCCCATGTATGACCCATGCCATGGGAGATAAGCTAGTAAATAATTAAAAACATTACAAAATGTTGGCTCTCTGAAATCCTACCACTCTGTGTACAGTGTTCAATGATAATGTATTGCATGGGACTGGGGTTTAAAAACACTGGAACCCACCAAACTTCAAATGGCTCAGTCACTTAAAGACCAGTTCTTTCTTTCTTTCTTTGGCCTCCTTGTCTCGGGAGACAATGGGTAAGCGCCTGGAGGTGGTCAGTGATTTGTGAAGCAGCGCCTGGAGTGGTATAAAGGCCAATTCTAGAATGACAGACTCTTCCACAGGTGCTGCAGATAAAATTGGTTGTCGGGGCTGTTACACAGTTGGCTCTCCCCTTGCGCTTCTGTCTTTTTTCCTGCCAACTGCTAAGTCTCTTCGACTCGCCATTCTTTGGCCCTGCCTTTATGGCTGTCCGCCAGCTCTGGTGAAAGCTGGCAACTGACTCCCACGACTTGTGATCAATGTCACAGGACTTCATGTCGCGTTTGCAGACGTCTTTAAAGCGGAGACATGGACGGCTGGTGGGTCTGATACCAGTGACGAGCTCGCTGTACAATGGGTCCTTGGGGACCCTGCCATCTTCCATGCGGCTCACATGGCCAAGCCATCTCAGGCGCCGCTGACTCAGTAGGGTGTCTATGCTGGGGATGTTGGCCGCCTCGAGGACTTCTGCATTGGAGATACTGCCACCTGATACCAAGGATTCTCCGGAGGCAGCGAAGATGGAATGCGTTGAGACATCACTCTTGGCTGACATACGTCGTCCAGGCCTCGCTGCCGTAGAGCAAGGTACTGAGGACACAGGCTTGAAACACTCGGACTTTTGTGTTCCGTGTCAGTGCGCCATTTTCCCACACCCTCTTGGTCAGTCTGGACATAGCAGTGGAAGCCTTTCCCAAGCGCTTCTTGATTTCTGCATCGAGAGACAGGTTACTGGTGATAGTTGAGCCTGGGTAGGTGAACTCTTGAACCACTCCCAGAGCGTGGTAGCCGGTATTGATGGATGGAACATTTCTGATGTCCTGTCCCATGATGTTCGTTTTCTTGAGGCTAATGGTTAGGCCAAATTTGTTGCAGGCAGCCGCAATCCTGTCGATGAGTCTCTGCAGACACTCTTCTGTGTGGGATGTCAATGCAGCATCGTCAGCAAAGAGGAGTTCCCTGATGAGGACTTTCCGTACTTTGGTCTTCGCTCTAAGACGGGCAAGGTTGAACAACCTACCATCTGATCTTGTGTGGAGGAAAATTCCTTCTTCTGAAGACTTGAACGCATGTGAGAGCAGCAGGGAGAAGAAGATCCCAAACAGTGTGGGTGCGAGAACACAGCCCTGTTTCACGCCACCCAGGATAGGAAAGCGGTCTGATGAGGCACTGCTATGCTGAATTGTGTCTTTCATATTGTCATGGAATGAGGTGATGATACTTAGTCGCTTTGGTGGACATCCGATCTTTGCTAGTAGTCTGAAGAGACCACGTCTGTCAGCGAGGTCAAAGGCTTTGGTGAGATCTATGAAAGCAACGTAGAGGGGCATCTGTTGTTCGCGGCATTTCTCCTGTAGCTGGTGAAGGGACAACAGCATGTCAATGGTGGATCACTCTGCTCGAAAGCCACACTGTGCCTCAGGGTAGACATGCTCAGCCAGCTTCTGGAGCCTGTTTAAAACGACACGAGCGAAGACTTTCCCCACTATGCTGAGCAGGGAGATTCCACGGTAGCTGTTGCAGTCACCGCGGTCACCCTTGTTCTTATAGAGGGTGTTGATATTGGCATCACGCATGTCCTGTGGTACTGCTCCCTCATCCCAGCACAGGCAAAGCAGTTCATGGAGTGCTGAGAGTATAGCAGGCTTGGCGCTCTTGATTATTTCAGGGGTAATGCCCTCCTTCCACTGGAGGGGCTTTTCCACTGGCTAGAGAATCAATGGCATCACCGAATTCCGATTTTGTTGGCTGTTCATCCAGCTCATCCATGACTGGCAGAGACTGGGCTACATTGAGGGCGGTATCAGTGACAACATTTTCCCTGGAGTACAGTTCTAGGTAGTGCTCCACCCAGTGGTCCATTTACTTACGTTGGTCAGTGATCGTGTCCCCTGATTTAGACTTGAGGGGGAGGGCGATCTTCTTGATGGTTGGCCTAAAAGCTCTCTTAATGCCATCATACATTCCACTAATGTTTCCGCTGTCGGAGGCCAGCTGAAAGACCAGTAAAAGATCATAAAATAACAGGATTTGCAGCAGCTAAACTTGCAAGTGAGAAGGCAGTGCAAAGTATGTCATATATAAGGTACAATGGATTTTAAAACAAAATTATGGAGAAATTACACCATAAGCCATCTTGCATCAATATTCAAAGTGTCAACGAAAGCAATCAGGTTCACTTATTGCATCCCACTTCAAAATAAGGACATCTGTAAATCCAATGACAGAATAGCACAAATCTGCTAAGTCAGTGTCAGTTTCTATTTGAACAACTATCAAATATCAATACAGTAGAATCATAGAATCACAGAATGGTTACAGCACAGAAGGAGGCTATTTGGCCTATCGAACCCGTGCTGGCTCTCTGCAAGGGCAATTTAACTAGTCCCATTCTCCCACCCTTTACCCTTCACCCTGCAAGGTTTTTTTCCCTTCAGCTGCTTATCCAATTCCCTTTTGAAAGCCACGATTGAATCTGCCTTCACCACACTCTCAGGCAGTGCTTTCCAGATCCCAAACACTTGCTGTGTAAAAGGGTTTGTCCTCATGTTGCCATTGGTTCATTTGCCAATCACCTTAAATCAGTGTCCTCTGGTTCTCAGCCCTTCCGTCAAAAAAGGAAAAGGTTCTCTCTGTTTACTCTCTATCTCTCTTCAAGGCCCCTCATGATTTTGAACACCTCGATCAAATCTCCTCTCAACATTTCTCCACTGGAACAACCCCAGCTTCTCCAAATCTTTTCAGTGTACCGGTGTTGGTAGGCTGAATTCATCAAATTGGCCTTATGTCTGAGGCATTCCAACAGAGCAAAGCGAGTCAAGAAACGAAACGTTACAAAAGCAGGACAGTGTACGAACCTTCTCGGCCCATGTCAACAGCACGTAGTGGTCAATGGTAAATATATTTTGTGGAACTGTGGAAAAGATATTCAGTTTCTAAGGAGAAACTGTTTCCGCCTGCAGGGTCGGGGTGTGTGGTGGGGTTCAATTGGCAAAAGAACCAGGAGTGCGATGAGGAGAATTTTATTTTTATGCAGCCAGTTGTTCCGATCTGGAATGCACTGCCTAAAAGGGCTGAGGAAACAGATTCAACAGTAACTTTCAAAAGGGAAGCGGACGTATGTTTGAAGGGGAAAAATGTGCAGGGCTCTGGGGAAAGAGCAGGGGGGAGTGGAACTAATTGAATAGCTCTTTCAAAGAGCCAGCACAGGCATGATGGGCCAAATGGCCTCCTTCTCTTCTGTATCATTCTATGGGCAAGATTTTAACTCATTCAAAACCCACCCAATTACACAGAGCTCAAATTGGGCCCGATGATTCTGTCAATCGGTGTTTGAAATGAGATGATTCTATGAATCTTCTCCTCTTCACAAATTTTCAGCCGTTGGGACCATTTCCAGGTCCCGACCCCGCATGGGTCAGGGGTACACTGACAGGGGGATTCTTCTGGGAGGCGGTCAATTAAGAGGCCACCTCCCCGTTTGCCATCCAATTCAGGACGGTGGGTTCCTGAGGCGGGAGCACAGGACATCATGGGCCGCTGCAATGGAGTCCGGCATCCCCCACAGTGAGTGCTGGACTGAAGGAGTGGCAGGGGGGATCTGCAGTTGCCATTAGCGTCTGTGGAGCAGCTAAAAAGTTAAATGCATGTGGCAATTGGAGACATCCGTCTCCACCATTTCTCACTCAACGGCTCTGGCTGTGATATGGGCAGACAGGAGCTTTACCATTTGCTGCTGCTGAGCTCAACAGCCTCAAAAGTATCAAGGCTCCGACCTCCCAGAGTGAGGCCATCTCCTTTCACCTGCAGGAAGCCCGCCTTCGGGAAGATCTCCTGGGGGCGGGAACACGTCAGCGAGCCAACCCGATGTGCAGCGTTCCAATTTTCCATGCCTTCCAGCCTCCAAAGTCACCCCTGGTTGGACTGGTAAGATTATGAGGCCAGTAAGACTGAATCTAGGGGTTTGATATTCAGAAATATTCTCCCATTGAAAGTGGTGACATATTACTTTAAAATGTTGATAATTTGAATTCCTGCAGATCAGAAGAAGGAATTACTGTGTTAAAACTGGATCAAGACCCCATAATTAGGTAAAAGCACATTTTCAATATATCTGCTAGGAGTTAGTAGCAGTAAAATTACTAATAATAAAAGATGCCGTTAACAATTTAAGTTAAAGACTATATTTTCTTTTTTTTAAAGTTCCCACTGCGTCTTCTTTACATCAAAAGCCTCACCAGGCCCAGCATTTTCAAAATGCATTGGAGCTGATGCAACATTGGCGCTCTTTCTGCCTGTTTGGAGACAGCACAGTAATAGGTGGGGCAGTCTAGATTAAGAGTGTTGGCCTACAATTACAACTCATCTTTTTAAAAAGAATTCACTCAGGTATTATCTAAATTTACAACACAGAAACAGGACAAACTGGTCCGTGCCAGTGTTTATGCTTCACATGCGTCTTCTCCCACCTTAATTCACCTCACTGTATCATATCCTTCGATTCCTTTCTCCCTCATATATTTATCTAGCTTCCCATTAAATGTATTTATACTATTCACTTCAACTACTCTATATGGTAGCAAGTTTCACATTCTCACCAATCTCTAGGTAAAGAAATTTCTCCTGAATTCCCTATTGGATTTATTAGTGACTATCATGTTCACGGCACAGGATGTGTATAAATATAAATAAAAAATAAGTAGAGGTAATTATAACGTCATATAAATTTATATTAATAGCTCTCTTGATTTGTTGCTTATGAATAGTCCAGGTGGGCTTTGCAGTACAGTGTGGTGTTTAGTTTCTAACCTTTAGACCATTAATTAAATCTCCCAGTGGGTCTTAAGTCAGTTGGATCTCCCTGTAACTGCTTGGGTTAAATAGGAATTTTCAGTCATGTTTATATAACACCAGCTTACCATATGAAATTCTTCTGATGTATTCAGGTTCGAAATGAACTAAAGATCTACAGCCACAAACCAATTTTGAACTTAATCTCTTTTGCATCTACCTTCCATTCTCCAGGAAAATCTCTCAGTGAACATGTGTACTGGGATCCCATAGATTGCTTTGGGTCATAAATGGTTGCTGATTCCTCATTTAAGGTATTGGACGCGATAATTGATCATCGAGCTCCTTTGGATTCCAACTGCATTTATATTACACGCATGTTCCCAAAGCTGTCCAGCACCGGGGGCTTTTCTTCGTGTCATGTCTGGGTCTGTTGTAGACTAATTGATAGAGATTGGTTGCTATGATAAGACAGCAACTCCATGTTGTTGTACCAAAGACAAACTAGATGGACCTCAATGGGCAGCACTCTCACTTCCGAGTCAGTTGGTTTGTGGGTTCAAGTCCCACTCCAGAGACTTGAGCACATAATCCAAGTGGACACTGAGCAAGTGCTGCAATATCAGAGTTGCTGTCTTTCCAATGAGATGCTAAACTTGTCCTCTCAGGTGGATGTAAAATATTCCATGGCACTATCTGGACGAAGAGCACGGAAGTTCTCCCTGGTGTCCTGGGTCAATATTTATGCCTCAACCAACATCATTCAAACAGATTTGCTGGCCATTATCTCATTGCTACTTGTGGGAGCTTGCTGTGCGCAAATTGGCTGACACATTTCCTACATTACAACAGTGACTACACTTTAAAAGTACTTCATTGGCTGTAAAGCACTTTAGGATGTTCTATGGTTGTGAAAGGTGCTATATAAATGCAAGTCTTTCTTACATGGCTCTTTTTGTCTAGCAGTTCCTATCCATGATCATGCTTAATTACAAAGGGAGTGCTTAAACAATTTACATGGTTAATCCATTCTTTGTGAAAACACAATAATTTTAACCTATAATTATTTCACTTATTTTATTGTAACTTTTTAAAGTGATTCAAATTGAAGGATGCTTGTGCAGCAGATTACAGGGGGCAATGTAAAATGTAGCGAATTACTTCTCACAGGCAATATTAAAATGCCAGTAATGGTTGATTTTAATAAGGAATGCAATTGGCCAGAGTAACCACCTTCTTCTGTTTTTTGTAAAAGAGGATCTGTGTCAAAAACAACAACTTACATTTATTTGGCAGCTTTAAAGTAGTAAAACGTCCCAAGGCGATTCACAGGAGCAATTATCAAACAAAATTTGACACCGAGTCACATCGGAGATATTAGGGCAGGTAACCAAAAGCTTGGTCAAAGAGGTAGGTTTTAAGGAGTCTCTTAAATGAGGAAAGGGAGGTAGCGAGGCGGAGAGGTTGAGGGAGGGAATTGAGGAAGCTATGAAAAGGGAGCACTAGTTGTATTTTCTAGCTGTAGTCTCCTAGTTCTCTGAAACTGGTGATCCTGCTACTGGACTGGATATATTTCACAGCATACTGTGTTGCAGTTCTGCTTTTACAGCTGCTGTTAAAACTTCACTGCAGGATAATAAATAACAGATAATCAGTATCACACACATCTCTGAAACATAATTACTTTGGGTCCACCTTTCAAATGTCCTGATCATGATGATAGCAATTCTATCAGGTGTCAGCTGTGGCTCAGTGGGTGGCACCCTTGCCTCTAAATTATAAGGCTCTGGGTTCAAGTTCTGCTCCAGGCCTACAGCACAAAAAAATCAAAGCTGACGCTGCAGCGTAGTACTGAGGGAAAGCTGCACTGTTAGAGGTGCTGTCTTTTAGATGAGATGTTCAACTGAAACCTCACCTGCCCTCTCAGGTGGATATCTCATGGCACTATTTTGAAGAAAATCAGGGGAGCTCTCCCCAGTCTAATAGAATCAAATAATGGTTACAGCACAGAAGGAGGCCATTCAGCCCATCATGTCTGTGCCAGCTCTCTGCAACAGCAACTCACCCAGTGCCACTCCCCTGCCCTTTCTCTATAGCCCTGCAAATTTTTTCTCTTCATATATTTATCCTGTTCTCTTTTAAAGGCCTCGATTGAATCTGATTCCATCACACCCTGAGGCAGAGCATTCCAGATCCAAACCACTCGCTGCATAAAAAGGTTTTTCCTCAGCCCCAACCTCTCCAATCTATCCATGTAAATGAAGTTCCTCATTCCTGGAACCAGTCTTATGAATCTTTCCAGCATTCTCTCTAATGCCTTCACATCCTGGCCAATATTTATCACTCAATCAACATCACAAAAACAGGTTATCTGGTTATTATCACGTTACTGTTAGTGGGATCTTGCTGCGTGTAAACTGGCTGCTGCATTTCCTACATTGCAACAGTAGCTACACATCAAAGGTACTTTGTTGGCTGTAAAGTGCTTCGGAACATTGTGAAAGGTGCTGTATAAATGCAAGTTTTTTTGAACATTTACTGTTTGCACAGAATGAAAATGCACAACTACCTTCCTATTTTTATTTTGCTAATTTGCAATATTTGTTCTATGTAATGTAGCGTTTTGCATTCTGCAACCTCAAACGTACCAGCATTAGTAAATATGTAACTGAGGTAAAACCAACATATTGATTTCCAACGCACGCAGACACCAGGAATGTTTGACCAACATGAACTACCTTTGCTATCTACAAAATAAGTCGATTTTGCTATCAGTCAGTACCAACTCACGGTTGCACCAGCTAATGATTTCCATGACACATGCATTAATAATGATATATAAACTGTTTCAGAGGTTCTCTCTGGCTGACATTAAACTTGGCCTTTTCTAATGGAAGTTTATGCTGATAGGGTGAGATTCAGTAGGTTGGGACGAGGCTCATGTGAAGCACTGCCATCACCATCCCCGGGTATGTCCTGTCCCACCGGCAGGATAGATTCACTAGAGGTGGCGGCACAGTGGTATACAGTAGGGAGGGAGTTGCCCTGGGAGCCCTCAACATCGACTCTGTACCCCATGAAGTCTCAAGGCATCAGGTCAAACATGGACAAGGAAACCTCCTGCTGATTACCACCTACTGCCCTCCCTCAGCTGATGAGTCAGTACTCCTCCATTTTGAACACCACTTGGAGGAAGCACTGAGGGTGGCAAGGGCACAGAATGTACTCTGGGTGGGGGACTTCAATGTCCATCACCAAGAGTGGCTCGGTAGCACCACTACTGACCGAGCTGGCTGAGTCCTAAAGGACATAGCTACTAGACTGGGTATGTGGCAGGTGGTGAGGGAACCAACAAGAGGGGAAAACATACTTGACCTCGCCCTCACCAATCTGCCTGCTGCAAATGCAACTGTCCATGACAGTATTGGTAGGAGTGACCACTGCACAGTCCTTGTGGAGACAAAGTGCCGCCTTCACATTGAGGATACCCTCCTTCGTGTTGTGTGACACTATCACTGTGCTAAATGGGATAGATTTCGAACAGATCTAGCAATGCAAAACTTGGCATCCATGAGGCGCTGTGGGCCATCAGCAGCAGCAGAATTGTACTCAACCACAATCTGTAACCTCATGGCCCGGCATATTCCCCACTCTACCATTACCATCAAGCCAGGAGACCAACCCTGGTTCAACGAAGAGTGCAGGAGGGCATGCCAGGAGCAGCACCAGGCATACCTCAAAATGAGGTGTCAACCTGGTGAAGCTACAACACAGGACTATCTGCGTGCCAAACTGCGTAAGCAGCATGCGATAGACAGAGCTAAACGATCCCACAACCAACGGATCAGATCTAGGTCCTGCCACATGCAGCCGTGAATGGTGGTGGACAATTAAACAACTAAGTGGAGGAGGTAGCTCCACAAATATCCCCATCCTCAATGATGGGGGAGCCCAGCACATCAGTGCGAAAGATAAGGCTGAAGCATTTGCAACAATATTCAGCCAGAAGTGCCGAGTTGATGATCCATCTCGGCCTCCTCCTGAAGTCCCCAGCATCACAGATGCCAGATTTCAGCCAATTCGATTCACTCCACGTGATATCAAGAAATGACTGAAGGCACTGGATACTGCAAAGGCCCTGACAATATTCCGGCAATAGTACTGAAGATCTGTACTCCAGAACTTGCCGCGTCCCTAGCCAAGCTGTTCCAGTACAGCTACAACACTGGCATCTACCCTGCAATGTGGAAAATTGCCCAGGGATGTCCTGTACACACAAAGCAGGACAAGTCCAACCCGGCCAATTACCGCCCTGTCAGCCTACTCTCAATCATCAGTAAATTGATGGAAGGTGTCATCAACAGTGCTATCAAGCAGCACTTGCTTAGCAATAACCTGCTCAGTGATGCTCAGTTTGGGTTCCGCCAGGGCCACTCAGCTCCTGACCTCATTACAGCCTTGGTTCAAACATGGACAAAAGAGCTGAACTCAAGAGCTGAGGTGAGAGTGACTGCCTTTGACATCAAGGCAGCATTTGACCGGGTATGGCATCAAGGAGCCCTAGCAAAACTGAGGTCAAAGGGAATCAGGGGGAAATCTCTCCACTGGCTGGAGTCATACCTATCGCAAAGGAAGATGGTTGTGGTTGTTGGAGGTCAATCATCTCAGTTCCAGGACATCACTGCAGGAGTTCCTCAGGATAGTGTAGATTAGATTTAGATTAGATTAGAGATACAGCACTGAAACAGGCCCTTCGGCCCACCGAGTCTGTGCCGAACATCAACCACCCATTTATACTAATCCTACACTAATCCCATATTCCTACCAAACATCCCCACCTGTCCCTATATTTCCCTACCACCTACCTACACTAGTGACAATTTATAATGGCCAATTTACCTATCAACCTGCAAGTCTTTTGGCTTGTGGGAGGAAACCGGAGCACCCGGAGAAAACCCACGCAGACACAGGGAGAACTATCTTCAGCTGCTTCATCAATGACTTTCCTTCAATCATAAGGTCAGAAGTGGGGATGTTCGCTGATGATTGCACAATGTTCAGCACCATTCGTGACTCCTCAGATACTGAAGCAGTCCATGTAGAAATGCAGCAAGACCTGGATAATATCCAGGCTTGGGCTGATAAGTGGCAAGTAACATTCGCGCCATACAAGTGCCAGGCAATGACCATCTCCAACAAGATAGAATCTAACCATCTCCCCTTGACATTCAATGGCATTACCATCACTGAATCCCCCACTATCACCATCCTAGGGGCTACCATTGACCAGAAACTGAACTGGAGTAGCCATATAAATACCGTGGCTACAAGAGCAGGTCAGAAGCTAGGAATCCCGAGGCGAGTAACTCACCTCCTGACTCCCCAAAGCCGGTCCACCATCTACAAGGCACAAGTCAGGAGTGTGATGGAATACTCTCCACTTGCCTGCATGAGTGCAGCTCCAACAACACTCAAGAAGCTCGACACCATCCAGGACAAAGCAGCCCGCTTGACTGGCCCCCATCTACAAACATTCACTCCATCCACCACCGACATACAGTGGCAGCAGTGTGTACCATCTACAAGATGCACTGCAGCAACACACCAAGACTCCTTAGACAGCACCTTCCAAACCTACAACCTCTACCAACTAAAAGGACAAGGGCAGCAAATGCATGGGACTATCACCACCTGCAAGTTCCCCTCCAAGTCACACACCATGCTGACTTGGAACTATATTGCCGTTCCTTCACTGTCACTGAACCAAAACCCTGGAACTCCCTTTCTAACAGCACTGTGGGTGTACCTACTCCAAATGGACTGCAGCGGTTCAAGAAGTCAGCTCATCGCCACCTTCTCAAGGGCAATTAGGGAATTAGGCAATAAATGCTGGCCTGGCCAGCGATGCCCACATCACATGAATGAATAAAAAAAAATAAACACCAGCACAGAGCAGTTGGGCTGAATGGTCTGTTTCTGTGCTGTAAGTTCTATGTAATTACTGGCACCAACCAAAATAAAATTCTCATCCTGTTTTCAAATCCCTCCATAGACTCGCTCCTCCCTATCTCTGTATCTCCTCCAGCCCTACAACCCTTCGAAATCCCTGCGCTCCTCCAGTTCTGACCTCTTGCACATCCACGATTACATCGCCCCACCACTGTTGGGCATGCCTTCAGTCATCCAGGCCTTAAATTCTGGAATTTCCTCCCTAAATCTCTCCGCCTCTTAGAATTATAGAATGGTTACAGCACAGAAGGAGGCCATTCGGCCCCTCATGTCTGCACCAGTTCTCCGAATCAGCAATTCACCTAGTGCCAGTCCCCCACCTTCTTCCTGTTACTCCTTTTCAGATAACTATCTAATTCCTTTTTGAATGCCTCGATTGAACCTGCCTGCACTACACTCCCAAGCAGTGCATTCCAGACCTAACTGTCCATTGAACAGACAGTCCTCCCATTGGCGGCTGATCAGCCACACCATCCCCCAGTCCCGGTAAAAGAGGTACGCATGCGCGGCTCCGTTGGCAGGCGAGGGAACGGCTCGGGGCGGTGCATGCGCAGAAAACAATACACGGCAGCCGGCCTCGAACGCCTGAACGCATGCGCGAAGTCTGCGGAGGGTATAGGGCGCCTGCGCGGGGGGGTCACCGTCACGCGCACGCATGCCACGTTGAAGCTCAGGTTTCGGGTGCGCGCACGTAGCGGAGCGCTGGATCCCCGGTGATGGCGTCCGGTCGGCGGTGAAGCCGGAGCTGCGGAGACTGGGTAAGCCCGGGGTGCAAGGTTCGAGCTCCGGCCGCCTTCTGCTTCCCTCTCTCCTTGCTCTCCGCGATGGATTAGGAGGAAGCGACAAAGCCGCTGACCTGGGCCTGGGCCCAGACCACAGGCCGCTCGCTATGAACATCGACGTGGAGTTTCACATCCGCCAGAACTACCCGTGGTCCAAGCTCCCAGGCAACGTTAGGCAGGTGAGGCCGGGCCCGGGCAGGGAGACATCGGGGAGTAGGAGCCCTGTCTCAGTGAGTCACATTCTCAGCTGTGAGTCAGAAGGTTGTGGTTTCACAGACCCATTCCAGACGCCGTAGCACAAAATCTAGGCTGATACTCCAGTGTAGCACTGAGGAAGTGCTACACTGTCATAGGTGCCGTCTTTCAGATGAGATGTTAAACCGAGGCCCCATCTGCTCTTTCACTTGGATATCAAAGATCCCATGATACAATTTTGAAGAGTGGAGGAGTTCTCCCTGGGGCCAATATTTATCCCTCAATCAACATCACTTAAAAATTATATGGTCATCTGTTTGTGGGAGCTTGCTGTGCCAAATTGGCTGCCATGTTTCTGACATTACAACACTTCAGAAGCACTCATTTGATGGTAAGGTGCTTTGGGATGCCATGAGGTCATGAAAGGTGCTATGTCAATGTAAGTTCTTTTATTTTCCTGACTTTTAAGCAGTGAAAGGGATTACAGAAATGAGATTAGGCTGGATAGCTCTTTTTGAGCCAGCACAAACATGATGGGCCAAATGGCCTCTTGCTGTGCCGTGAACGGTGTTCTATGTAAATGAAAGTTTTTTCCTGTCTTTCTTAACCTCTGTGAAAGGTGCTATGTGTATATATATGTGTGTGTATATATATATATATGCAAGTCTGTTTGTTCAAACCTAGCCATGTGACCAGTGGACCTGGGATCTGGAAGAGAACAGAGCACCTCTGTCGCCTGAAGTGATTCTTCCCCACCCCTAATGCAACAAACAACCCCGGATCCAAAGGATAGCCCCCCACTTGCCCTTGTCCCTGCAGCTCCATTACTCAAGTATTACATTTCTCAATCTTTTACAACCAACCAAATTTAAGAATGTTGTGTGCAATAAGTGATGGGTTCATATAATTCAACATGGAAATCTGATGGTGCAGTATGAGAAACCCGCTGGATGAAGCAACATCTGAGCTTCACAGAAAGCAGCTACTGTCATTTAGAGATGCTATCTTTTGTTCACTGAAAACTTGAGGGGAGAAGATATAGAATATATTTTCAGTTTTGTATGTTTTGTGCAGAATAATAGTTTACCAATATAATTTATTTGTGATTATTTAGTTCTTGCTAGAAAGATTAGTAGTGATTCTAGCACCCATAATGAGGATGTAACAGATATGTGCAAAATTATTGTACAGTACTTGGTGTCAGCTGTATATTCAAGTCCTCAGTCCAGAACTTATGTGGGTACAGTAACATAGTGGTTATGAGTCGTAATTTAAAGGCCTGGACTAAAGTGTTGCATGCAATTGCATCAAACACACTAAAGCCTGGCTACTCGACCCAAACCCAACTTGACCCGACTACACGTGTCGGGTTGAAATTCCAAGTCCAGCATTCGGGGTTGGGTCGGGCTGGACAGTGCTTCCTGGAAGTCACGGGATCAGACTTACCCATGATTCCCCACAACTCCAGCTACAAGAATAGCCTGCTGCCGGAACAGATGAAGGAGATTCGTGTCGGGTCAGGCACGAAAAAAAATTAAAGGGCTCGGGCTCAGGTTGGATTCGAGTTGACTGTGGTCTGGTCGGGGCCCGGGTCGGGTAGTAATTTTATACCCAAGCCAGGCTTTAATACACACATTACCTGGCCGTTTGCTGTGAATGCTCTTCACAACCAATGAATGAAAAGCTGGAAATATTCAGCTCAGGCAGCATTTGTAGAGGGAGAAACAGAATTAATATTTCAGGTTGATGAGCTACTGCCTATTTTCATTAGTCAGGTATATTGAGGGTTACAGAATCAAGGCGGGCATACGAATTGGGAGCAGGAGTAGGCCACTCGGCCCCTCGAGCCTGCTCCGCCATTCAATAAGTTCATGGCTGAACTGATTTCTCCACGTTACCACCTACCCCCGATAAACTTTCACCCTCTTGCTTATCAAGAATCTGTCTACCTCTGCCTTAAGCATATTCAAAGACTCTGCTTCCACCACCTTTTGAGGAAGAAAGTTCCACTAAACTCAAGACACTCGAAGAGAAGAAATTTCTCCTCATCTCTGTCTTAAATGGACAACCCCTTATTTTTAAACAGTGACCCCTGGTTCTAGATTCTCCCACAAGGGAAACATCCTTTCCGCATCCACTCTGTCAAGACCTGTCAGGATCTTGCATGTTTCAATCAAGTGGCCTTTTACTCTTCTAAATTCCAGCGGATACAAGCCTAGCCTGTCAAATCTTTCCTCATAAGATAGCCCGCCTGTTCCAGGTATCAGTCTAGTAAACCTTGTTTGAACTGCTTCCAACGCATTTACATCCTTCCTTAAATAAGGAGACCAAAACTGTACACACTACTCCAGATGTGGTCTTACCTAACCTTTTGCGATTCATGCACTCGGACACCCAGATCCCTCTGCATCTCAGCGCTTTGCAATCTCTCACTGTTTAGATAATATTTCTTTGTTATTCTTCCTGCCAAAATGGACAACTTTGTATTTTCCCACATTATACTCCATTTGCCAGGTCTTCGCCCACTCACTTAACCTATCTATATCCCTTAGCCTCCATATGTCCTCTTCACAATCTACTTTCCTACCTAACTTTGTATCATCAGCAAATTTAGCAACCATACCTTCGGTCCCTTCATCTAAGTCATTTATATAAATTATAAATTATAAAATTAGGGCGGCACAGTGGCGCAGTGGTTAGCACCTCAGCCTCACAGCTCCCGCGACCCGGGTTCAATTCTGGGTACTGCCTGTGTGGAGTTTGCAAGTTCTCCCAGTGTCTGCGTGGGTTTTCTCCGGGTGCTCCGGTTTCCTCCCACAAGCCAAAGACTTGCAGGTTGATAGGTAAATTGGCCATTAGCAATTGCCCCTAGTATAGGTAGGTGGTAGGGAAATATAGGGACAGGTGGGGATGTGGTAGGAATATGGAATTAGTGTAGGATTAGTATAAATGGGTGGTTGATGGTCGGCACAGACTCGTTGGGCCGAAGGGCCTGTTTCAGTGCTGTATCTCTAAACTAAACTAAAAAGTTGAGGCCCCAGCACAGATCCCTGTGGCACACCACTCGTTACATTTTGCCAACCAGAAAATGACCCATTTATGCCTACTGTCTGTTCCCTGTTAGCTAGCCAATCTTCTATCCATGCCAATATGTTATCTCCTACGCCATGAGCTTTTATTTTTTGCAATAACCTTTGATGTGGCACCTTATCAAATGCCTTCTGGAAATCTAAGTACATTACATCTACCGGTTCCCGTTTATGTAACTCCCTCAAAGGACTCCAATAAATTGGTTAAACATGATTTCCCTTTCACAAAACCAAGTTGACTCTACTGATTACCTTGAATTTTTTTAAGTGCCCTGCTATCACGTTTTTAATGATAGCTTCCAACATTTTCCCTAAGATAGATGTTGAGCTAACTGGCCTATAGTTTCCTGCTTTCTGTCTCCCTCCCTTTTTGAATAAAGGAATTACATTTGCTATTTTCCAATCTAGCGGAACCTTCCTTGAATCTAGGGAACTTTGGAAAATTAAAACTAACGCATCAACTTTCTCACTAGCCACTTCTTTTCAGACCCTGGGATGAAGTCTATCAGGACCCGGGGACTTGTCAGCCCACAGCTCCAACAATTTGTTCAGTGCTGCTTCCCTGATGATTGTAATTTTCTTGAGTTCCTCCCTCCCTTCCATTTCCTGACTTGCAGCTAATACTGGGATGTTACCTGTATCCTCAATAGTGAAAACTGATGCAAAATACCTGTTCAATTCATCTGCCATCTCCTTATTATCCATTATTAATTCCCCAGACTCACTTTCTATAGGACCAACGTTCACTTTGTTAACTTTAAAAAAAAATCTATAGAAACTCTTCCTATCTGTCTTTATATTTCTAGCTAGCTTTCTCTTGTCCTCTAATTTTACCTTCCTTATCAGTCTTTTAGTCGATCTTTGCTGTTTTTTATATTCTGTCCAATTTTCTGACCTGCCTCCCATCTTTGCACAATTATATGCTTATTTGGAGAGGTGGGGCGGGTGGACGCTGAATGTTCTACTCCTGCTCCTGTGTACCAAATGTCTAATGTTATTGAAAGTTTTGTGTGTGGCATGCATTTCCTGTTCCCCAAGCCTTCCTTCCCATTCTTCCAATCTTTTTGGTCATGCTTTAGTGTTGATATTGACAATGTAAAAAATATGTCAGCATTTCTAATGCATTTTTGGTATGTCAAGTCACTCTCTGGCATTAGGGTTTGACACTGGAAGCAACTCTACCCCCTATCTCTCCAATAAGTCACTCCTTAAAACCTTTGACCAAGCTTTTGTTCACCTGTCCTAGTATCTTATGTGACTCAGTGTTGAATTTTGTTTGATAACTTGCCTTACTTTAAATTCGCTTTATAAATGTGCCTTGTTGTAGATGGTACTGTGGGTCAAGTAACTAAAATATGACATATTTAAAAAGAATTTCTCCCCTCCTGACTTTTTTGGGTGTTTTTTCCTGTCAATCAGATGTTTAAATCCCAATCTTCAGCTGATAAACTGGGCACCCGGCCCTCCATGTCCATTTGCCGACTATCCTTTCCCATTCGTATGCCTATATTGGACTGTGGCCTGTGTAAATTCCAGCTCACCCTAGTGAAACTGTTGCTGCCTGCACCTGCGGTTTTGGGCTGGTTGACCCATCCTATTGACTTTGCCTGGTGATGTATGATAAAGGGGGGTGACCGTGAGCCTACCACCTTGCTATTTGCACTCTCTGAATCGCAAACTGGAACCTTCAATGGCATGAGCTCTTAACACTCTCCCCACCTCGTGAATGGCAACTGATCCTGCATTAATTCACAGATGTCTGCTACTCCATTAACTTATTAATTCTGTTGGTGTGTCTACTGTTACTAATTTATTGATTCTAGTTTGCATGCACGTTGATTTATAAATTTACTAATTCACTACTGCCTGCTGTTCCATTAATCTATTGATTTGGTGTGCCTGTTTTGAATTTATTAATTCAAATGTGCTTCATTAGTTTATCCATTTGTTGTTATGTCCACACTACCATTAACTTGATTTGTGCGCGCTGTTCCATTAATCTATTGAGACGTTGCTGTTCCCACTGCTCCATGGATTTGTTCACTGGCTGTTACCTGCTGTTATATTGATTTGCTGACTTTTCTTTGATCTACCCACTGCTCATTCCCACTATATTTATGCCTCTGTTGGTGGCGTGTCTTTGTTACATTTATTGATTCTAGTACAGTAGCCATACCAACAAATTTATCAACTTGCTGGTGCCGGGCATGCCAGACTGTAACTTTGGATCATTCACTGCTGCCTATACCTACTTCCCCATTTAATTCACTAGCATCTGCTGCTGTTTCTATCTCATTTCATCTATGTTTTTAATGTTGGTTGAGGGATGGATATTGACCAGGACTTTGACGAGTATTTCCTTACTCTTCTAGAAATAGCACCATGGTATCTTTTGAGATGGGGCCTTGATTTAATGTCTCATCTGAAAGATGGCACCTGAGTGTGCAGGACTTCCTCAGAACTCTGCTGGGTGTGTCAGCCTATATTTTTTTTGTGCTCAAGTCCCTGGAGTGGGGCTTGAACGCACAACCTTTGACTCAGACTGCAAATCTGTCGAATGTACTGATTTTTTTTTTAGTGGAGGAGACAGTTTGAGTGTGATCACTCTCCATTACAAATACAAAATTGTGCGTGTGGCTGGATCTAAAGTACTACATAAAGCTTTTTAAGCTCTAGCCACAATTCTGCATATAAGAATGAAAATGTTTGTACCCACAGCAATCAAATCATAATCTTCGTTTTAATCGTGGAGAAAACCCCTTGGAAGTAAATTATTCATTATTTAAATATTGAAGTATGTGTTTAGTGCATGTTTTTTTATTTGTTCGTGGGATGTGGGCATCACAGGCTAGGCCAGCATTTATTGCCCATCCCTAATTGCCCTCGAGAAGGTGGTGGTGAGCTGCCTTCTTGAACTGCTGCAGTCCTTGGGGTATAGGTACACCTACAGTGCTGTTAGGAAGGGAGTTTCAGGATTTTGATCCAGCAATAGTGAAGGAACGGCGATATGGTTCCAAGTCAGGATGGTGTGTGGCTTGGAGGGGAACTTGCAGGTGGTGGTGTTGCCATCTGCTCCCCTTGTCCTTCTAGGTGCTAGAGGTTGTGGGTTTGGAAGGTGCTGTCGAAGGAGTGCTTGTCTGAGGGACAGTTCTCCCAATTTTGACACAAGCCCCCAGATATTAGAAAGGAGGACAGGGCTGGGTTTGCCATTGTCGTTTCCAATGCCTGGTTCGATGTCGGGTGTTCCGTCCGGTTTTATTCCTTTTCTTAGACTTCGTAGCTTTTTGATAAAACTGAGTGGCTTGCTCGGCCATTTCAGAGGATATTTAAGAGTCAACCACATTGCTGTGGGTCTGGAGTCACATGCAGGTCAGACCAGGTAAGGCCAGATTTCCTTCCCTAAAGGATATTAGTGAACCAGATGGGTTTTGGTGCTGGGTTATTTCAATGGTAGAGTTGACTTGAGTCAGATAGTGCCCAGAAGAAGAGCTTACTAACGCATAAAATCAGTAGAATATGCGTAAAGTTGCCATGGTGTCAGCCATAGGTCGTACTCTTGCCTCTGAGTCAGAAGGGTGTGAGTTCAAACCCAGCTCCAGAGACGTGAGCACACAATCTAGGCTAACATTCCTAGTGCAGCATTGAGGGGGACCTGCACTGTTTGAGGTGTCATCTTTCAGCTGAGACATTAAACCGAAGGCCTGTCTACCCTCTTGGGTAGATATAAAAAAAATCCCATGCCACTAATTTGAAGAGGAGGAGGGGAGTTATCCCTGTTGTCCTGGCCAGTATTTATCCTTCAATCAATATCATTGAAAAACAAATCAGTCATTATCTTATTACTATTTGTGCCCGAAAGCACTCTTAATTGTGATCTCTTTTTGTAACTACATAGCATAACTTCACTCGAGTCAATACTCTTTTAGTCTGAAGCTCTGAAAATTAATAAGGAAGATGATAACCATTTTCTGATTTCTTTTACAGAGTCTCGGGAACTCGCAGCGCGAGTATGAGAAACAAGTTCTGCTTTACAGCATCCGCAATCAGCTGCGGTACAGAAGTAACTTGGGTAAGTGGAACTATAATGTTTTATCAGTGAAATCTGAATTATGTACTTCATCAGGTCATGTGAGGTTAAGTGCTAACTGCTGCACAATGCCCCCAGCGTATTAGAAGTATGCAACTTGTATTAATAAAAAAACAAGTTTCTCCCTCCAGCCACCACTAAACATTCACTCCTTCTGTCACTGGAGCACCATGGCAGCAGTGTGCATCATCGACAAGACACAGTAGGCTGAAGGGCCTGTTTCTGTGTTGTATAACTCTATGACTCTAAGATGCACTGCAGCAACTCGACGAGGCGCCTTTGACAACATTTCCAAACCCTCGACCTTTGCCGGGGCACTAGATGCATGGCAACACCACTACTTTCAAGTCACACGCCATCCTGACTTGGAAATAGATTGCTGTTCTTTGATCGTGGAACTCCCTCCCTAACAGCACATGGACTGTAGCAGTTCAAGAAAGCAACTCACCAACTTCTCAAGGGCTTTGAGGGATGGGGAACAAATGTTGACCTTACCATTGACGCCCACATCCCAAGAATGAATGATAAAAGTCCCTTGATCCCCCTTTTCCAATACATGTATGCCAGAAATTAGATTGGAATCTTATCATTTTATGTCTAGGGTTTCTTTTGTGAAGGCTAAATTAGCTTGTTCAAGACTGCCCTACATTATCTAGTCTAAAAGATAAACAATTGATCAAACCAGCGCACGCTCCTGTGCATTCCCAATTTTAATTGCTCCATCTTTGGCGGCTATGCCTTCAGTTGCCTATCCCCTCAGTGCTGGAATTCCCTCTCAAATCCCTCTACCTCTGTTTCCTCCTTTAAGACAGGTTTTGGTCACCTGTCCCTAGTAAGTAGCTCAATGTCAAATTTTGGCTGATGACACTCCTGTGAAGTGCCTTGGCCCATTTTGCTACAATAAATATGCTACATAAATGTAGGTTGTTATAATTCCAGTGTATTACTTTTTTTTAATTCCCCTCCAGTGAGATACATCAAGAAAGATGAGCGCAAGTACTACGAAGAGCTGTTTAAATATAGCAGAGAACATCTCATGCTGTATCCCTATCATTTATCTGACATTATGGTGAAGGGGCTACGGGTTACACCTTTTTCCTATTATATAGGAATTATGGAGGTGAGTTTAAGCATTCAGTAAATTTAAACTGTCAAGTAAGATTTAAATTTGGTTACACTTGTGGACATTTCTATGATGTAAACCTGTATCTATTAGGAATTTGATTAAGGCAGATCAGAGTTATTTCAGCTGTGTTCAGTACTTCTGTTCTATTGTTTCCATTCATTGGAGCCCAGATTTCTAACAGTGCAACGCCAAATCCATTATTGCTTGTTAAATGTTCCTGCTACCACATCCAACTGAGAATCAGTTAGACTAGTTCAATGGCATCTGAGGTTGGGACTCACACCTGTTCAACAGAAGCCTAATGTTTTATTTTTATTTTTTATTTAGAACTACAGCACTGAAACAGGCCCTTCGGCCCACCGAGTCTGTGCCGACCAAGAACCACCCATTTATACTAACCCTACAGTAATCCCATATTCCCCACCTACACTTGGGGCAATTTACAATGGCCAATTTACCTATCACCTGCAAGTCTTTGGCGGTGGGAGGAGACCAGAGCACCCGGCGAAAACCCACGAGGTCACAGGGAGACCTTGCAAACTCCGCACAGGCAGTACCCAGAATTGAACCCCGGTCCCTGGAGCTGTGAGGCTGCGGTGCTAACCACTGTGCCACCCTATTTTTGTCGACCTACAGCTACTTGTTCGCCCTTGGATTATTAAATTGCAAGGTCTATGGGAAGTTTTCTATTCCTCTTCCCTTAACCCAAAAAATAAGTTATTGGAGAGGGCACAGAGGAAAAGTGTATATGCCATATTGAATCTTTTTCCCTCCTAGAGTCCTGCCATTTTGGTTCATTGATTCCTTGTCACAGTTGCAATGTGTGTTACAGGTGGTTGATGCACAGCTTCACTCACTTTAGAGGGCGCTTGCACTTGCCATTGTTCTGAAGCTGACCCAGGAAAATTCTTGATAATCTGAGTATGCAGTAGTAGTTGATTGGCACCCCATCCACCATGCTAAACATTCACTCCCTCCACCACTGGCGTACAGTGGCAGCGGTGTGTACCACATTGCAGCAACCCTCCAAGGCTCTTTGGACAGCACCTTTCAAACCCTTGACCTCTACCGCCTAGAAGAACAAGGGCAGCAGGAGCATGGGAACACCACTACCTCCAAGTTCCCCTCAAAGCCACACACCATACTGACTTGGAACTATATCGCCGTTCCTTCACTGTCTTTGGGTCCAGATCATGGAACTCCCTTCCTAACAGCACTGTAGGTATAGCTGCACCACCACCTTCTCAAGGGCATTGGGGATGGACAGCAAAAGTTGGCCTTGTCAGTGATGCCCACATCCCATGAATGAATAAAAAATGTTGGCTCGCTGGTAGGGACATTTATATTTGCTGGGTCCTGCTTCATGCTATTTAACATTATTAATTAAAATCTGTTGAACAAAACTAAGAGCAAATGGTAAAATGAGCATTTGTTGATGAATTTAACATTAATTTTTGGGGAGATCTGAAATTTATTGTCAGTTCACTTCAAAAGTACTTAATTGGCTGTATAGTGCTTTAAGACACCCGGTGGTCGAAAAAGGCACAGTATAAATGCAAGTCTTTTTTTTTCCCAATTGTGGTCATTTTTATGAATCCACTGACATTTTGTTATTCGTGCCTGGGCTGTGGGCATTGCTGGCTAGGCCAGCATTTATTGCCCATCCATGATTGCCCTTGAGAAGGTGATGGTGAGCTGCCTTCTTGAACCGCTACAGTCCATGTGAGGTAGGTACACCCACAGTGCTGTTAGCAAGGGAGTTACAGGACTGATGTTATTTCAACTGTGGTCAGTATTTCCATCCTGTTTGGTCCATTCATTGGAGCCCAAATTTTTTAACAGTGCTCTGCCCAAGTGGGGTTAATTAGATAGTTCTGCTAAAGAGCCAGCACAGTCACCACAGTCTGAATGACCTGACAGTGCCATATTATTCTGTGATTTTAATAGTGGGATCTGGTTGGCTATTTTGTTAATGCACTTCTCTGCTAGTACATTGTTGAATAATGAAAGATCTTTCACTAAATGGGGAAGGAAAACCATGGTGAAGAATTGTCATTGAATTCTGATGGCTAATCCAGAGCAGTATTTATGGAGGTTTGTGAGCAGATTCCCTGCTGCTTTCTTGCCCACAGTGAATGTGTGGCGATAGAAACCAAAATATGAAGCAGTCAATTGAAAAGAAATCTTATGTCGTACAAGAATGGTTTCCATCTGGAACCTGTCTTTAACTAAACTATTACAGGGCGTGCTAATGCATTCATAAATTATGACATAAAGATGCTGGTGATTGAAAATTGCATAGTATAACGTGTAACTTGAAAACCTACAGGGCTGTGGTAACTGATCACTTGGACAGTTCTACCAACAAGCCAGCACAGGCACAATGGGCTGAATGGCCTCCTGTGCTGTGTCATTCTATGATTCTACATAGCATTTACGGCACAGAAACGAGCCGCACAGCCCAACTGCTCCAGCCAGTGTTTGTACTTCACATGAACCTCCTCCCACCCTTCTTCTCACCCCCATCAGCATAATCTTCTAAATCCGTGTTTACTGGCCCCCATTCGTTCATGTTTCTCCAAGTGCTTGATACCTTCATCCTATCTTATGCAAAGCATCATCAGGAGGAACTCTGAAACTAAGGTAGTTAAACAGTGTTAGCCACATTTCACTAATTCTCAGTTTTGGCTGTTTGGAGGGATTGATAATAGTCAAACGCCTGGGGTGCAGAAATAAATGTTTAGTCCTAGAGTGTAAATGGCCTCTGTGGCACTGGTCAGACCGTGGCTGCTGCTTTTAAAACTGGTGAATACAAGACTGGACGTTGCCAGCTACATCAGTACTTGTGAGCTGCCTAATTGCTGCTGGATGGATGGATTTCTAGATCTGCATAGGGGTCGAATTACAAATTCAGCAATAATATCGCTTCAGTTTTGGAGCTGTTACTTATTTTTGCATAACCAAATTTTTAAAAAAAGCAAAAACATTTTATTTTTCCTTTTTTTAGGATATCATGAACAGTGAAAAAAGTTACGATTCGTTACCTAACTTCACAGCTGCTGATTGTAAGTCTTTCATATACTTTTGCTGTCTGAATAAAACTGAATTTTTAGGCTGGATGTGCAAAAGTTCTTTAGCCAAGCGCTGAAGAACACTGCCATCTGGGCTTCCAAGTAACAACAACAACTTGCATTTACATACTGCCTTTTATGTAGTAAAATATCCCAAGGCGCTTCACAGAACTGATTATCAAACAAAATTTGACACTGAGCTGATTAAAAGCATAAAGAGGTAAATTTTAGGGAGCAGCCTAAAGGAGGAGAGGCAGAGAGGTTTAGGGAGGCGATTAGGGCCTTTGAAGCTGAATGGACAGAAGCCAATAGTGGAATGATTAAAATTGAGGCTGAGCAAGAGGCCAGAATTGGAGGAACGCAGATGTCTATTAACTTTCAGGTGTCTGGGACTCCACATTGATCTGCATTTATTGCAAATGGGCAATTGAAGGTTTAAAATCAATAAGTCTTTTAAAAAGTGTATAGTTTTATCTTGTAAAATACAGATCTATTTATAGTTAATCTACATTGTTCTAATTGCTCATAATACCATTGCGAAGTAGATCCTCTTGATTCTAGTTCTGTATTTCTGGAAACGGAGGTGGTGAAAGGCATTATATGAATGCAAGTCTTTTTAGCACATATTTCAGTGAGGGTGCGTTTTTTGCTTGTCATTTCCTATATTGTGCTCTATCATAGCTGAAGAGCTGGGGTGCAGACACTAAAATCAAGACCAATTTTCTCCAACCTGGATGAAGATTTAGGGATGAGGTTTCTAATGCATCCTTGATATTGGCCAGTTAGGGTGTCATTGGCAGGGCTCTAGGAGCAGGTTCCTCGCACACCAGTGGAGGCCTGGAATCAGGTCGTATGTTCATCCTGGGCAATGCCATTTTGTGTTTATAAACCTGTTCTGTTGTTTGATGGGAGAATGGCTTAGAAAAATAATTGAAGTCTTTGCAATGCCAAAATTACTGATTTTAAAAAAAAAAGAGCTTTCAGAGCGTTTTTGCTGTTTATATACTAAACAAAGCATCCGGAAATTCTTCAGAATAAACTCTGCTGCCACAGTGACCATAATAGAATTGTACGGTTTCTGCCAGAATTGCTCATTTCAAAATCGTATTTGTGTGAATATTGAAAATATGATGCTTTGTAAATTTGTTGCTGCTTCAGAATTAGTCTACACATTGAGTTTAAAACAGATTTGTCATTTTTTAATCCATAAAAACTGATAGACACAAAAGTTCAGAATAGTTGTGTGATAGTTTGAAAGTAACTTGCTTTGTTATTTCAAAGAAAAGGAGTAAATAAAGTGCATGAAGTATTGGCTGTATTGGTATTGATTCTTGGTATTGAACTCAGCTGTCTGAATGCATATTTATTTTACTAACAACTCCTCCAGCCCTATAACTCTGAGATCTCCGCACTCTTCCAACGCTGGCATCTTACACATCCCTGATTTTTATTGCTGCATCACTGATGACCATGCCTTCAGCTGCCAGGCTCTAAGCCCTGGAATTCCCTCCCTAAACATCTCTGCCTTTCTTTCCACCTTTCAGATGGTCCTTAAAACCAACCACTTTTGATCACATGTCCTAATATTGCCTTATGCGGCTCCTTGTCAAATTCTGTGAAGTGCCTTGGGATGTTTTACTGCATTAAAGGTAAAAAGAAAAACTTGCATTTCAGTGGTGCCTTTCATGACCGCAGGACGTCTCAAAGCTTTTTACAGCCAATGAACTACGTTTTGAAGTGTAGTCACTGTTGTAATATAGGAAATGCAGCAACCAGTTTGTGCACAGCAAGATCCCAGAAATATCAATGTAAAATGTTGATGTTGATTGAGGGATAAATATTAACCAGGACATGACGGAGATTTCCCTGCTCTTGTTCGAATGAGGCGGACATAAAAGATTCCATGGCACTGAGAGGGCAGACGGGGTGCATTTTTATCGTCTCATCTGAAAGACAGCAGCACTCCTCAGCGTTGCACTGGGAGTGTCAGCCGAGATTTTTGTTATCAGGTCTCTGGAGTGGGACCTGAATCCACAATCTTCTGACTGAGGCAAAAGTGCGACTCACCGACCACAACTGACACTATTTAAATTCAGGTTTTTTGGTTTTCAGAATGTGGCAAACATTTTACAACTGTCTTTAACGAGAAAGCTACTGCAGTTTGAGCTATCAAAGAGCTAGCTTGAAGGGCAGAGAGGAAAACTAACTTGTTGGGGAATAGCTTTAAACTGCATGAAATGAACCATTTCATGAGCATGATCTTAATTTTTTTTATATATAAAGGTTTGAGGCTTCTCGGCATTGGAAGAAACCAGTACATTGACCTCATGAACCAATGTAGATCATCAAAAGTGAGTCTCATTGTATAGTTATTTGTCATTTGAGGGCATATGAAGTTGTTTACTTATGAAGTGGCGTGATTCCATATTGGAAAATTGGATATCTTGTCTCAGTATAGTGTATTGATACGACCGAGGCGGGAGGAGTGCACTGTTAATTCAGTCCCACTTCTACACAGGTCACAACGTATATTTTTAAATCTTCCCACTTGCTGAAACGATCAATCAGATATGCTACTTGTCCCCAGAATAAAGCACACCAACCAGGTTTCTTTAATTTAAAAAAAAATTATCCGTTTATTATAAACCAGGTCTTAACCAATAATGAAGTAAACGATACACACAAATGGAAATATTAAAGCCCCTTATTTTATTGTAGCTCTCACACATACACTCACGTACACAACCAGTTAACCGGGAGAAAAATGGATTTTTGTTTACAGCTGATGCAAAGAAATAGAAGAAATAAAAAAATAACTTAGACTGAAGAGAAGATATGGAAGTCCTTTGTTTTGGCGAGGTGTCCCATAGGCGAATAGGTGGCTGTCACTAGGCTTTCAAGCAATGCGGCTACAGAAGGCTTCACGTAGGTCTTACATCAGGTGTGCAGCAACAAAGGTTTCAATTCTCTCAGTCGATGCAAAGTTCCTTTAAAGATGCAGAACTTCTTCAAATACAGGAGCAACAGTACAACTTGATGCAGGATTTGCTTTTCAAGAGTAGGGATTCTTCAAAGAGAGAAAGATAACAACTGCCTGGATTTTCTTCTGTTCTCCTTGCAGGTCCATAAGCAAATTCCAGCTGCTTGTTTTTAGCCAAATCAGTTGGCTTTTTAACAGTTCAAAAATGAAAGCAAAAACCAGAGGCAAGTCCTATGACAGCCATAAAATCTGACTTGTCAATAAGCAAATAGCTCTTCAGGTCAAAACTGCTGTGTTTACTTGAAATCAGATGCTTTACAGTAAGATTTGTTTGTTGGTCAATCTTTTGTTGACATTCCTTTTAAGAAAACCACCCAAAGTTTAGCTTCTTCAGGATTCCAGCATCCATGAAATCCTTTTCAGTTTTTTAAAATATAGATTCTCACATTTTAACAAAAAATGGAAACCCTCCTAACAGTATTCTCGGGTATTAGGTGACCAGATGCAGAATGCAGCTCTCTGTTGTGCCCCATCGATGTGCTGGAATTCCTTAACACCAGTACGAATATTTTCTTTTCCCACATTTGTTGTAGCTTCTCTATCGTTCCTTGCAGTCAATTTATGGCACCTTTTAAGCAGCAGGTTCATGAGAAATAGGAAGTGGATCTGAACTCTGCATAGGTTATTTAATAGGAGACCCTCGAAGCCAACCTAGAGATTTCCATCCCGTTTGTCTGAGCTGGATTTGAACCCATATGGTTGGTAGAAGAGGTGCTCTGTACTGTTAGTTTTCACATTTTCATTATTAGTGAAGTAAGTACAGTAAATGAGCTTTTTTGGAGATTATAATTTGGGTTATTGTAGATAATCTGTTACTAAACAGTCATGGTTAGGTTTAATTTACATGATGTGGGTTCTACTATAATCCTAGTGCCTGTTAAGTTCTATATGAACAAATCTGGGAGAGTAAATTGTCCCATCTTAGACAATAGCATGCTGTAAAATTATAAAGAAAATTAGTTCATAGCTCCTTCAATTAAGTACATGTGTTACATATTGCCATCCAATGAAATGAAGTGCATGATGTTGATATTGGATGTCCTGAATAGGACAGTGTCCAATCGTACACTTATATCATTCACCTTAACAAGCACACAGTACATCAGACGGAATTCGATATATGTCGTAGAATGATGACTATATGTACTATAAATGTGTATTGGACTTTACTGAAGAGATCATAACCTTTCTTAAAAAAACACATTGGTAACTACTTTGCTTGTGGATTATGTTGGCCTTTCTTAATTGCAGAGTAAGCTATATTGAAGACAGATGTAGAAATTCACTAATTGTGCAAAATAATCATTATTCCAGAAATTTTTCAGGCGGAAAACAGCTCGTGATCTGCTACCAGTGAAGCCCGTGGAGATTACTATTGAGCCATGGTGGGTGGTGCAGGCTGGTTTCATCACAGAGGACGATATTAAGGTAATGCAAAAATTAAATTGACAAAGTAATATTTATTGTGGAGGTTGAGCTTTAGTGCTTTACTTATTGTGGCCAATTGATTCACATGAAGAGTTGAGTACAAAATCCAGGCTGACACTCTAGTGCAGTGCTGAGGGAAGAGGAACTTAGCTTTGTGGGACAGGAGTAGGCTGAAACATTTGAATTGCCAGGACTGTCCAGTTTATCTATCTTAAGGTGCACCGTGCTGTGTGTGGTTGGTTAACTGAGTTTGGCAGCTGTAGGGGTGCAGAGAAAGAGCTCCAAGAGGAAATTTGGTCATTGATGGTTTGGGAAAGTATGGTGTGGTGTTTAGGCATAGTGTTGTGGGGCAGGGATTGTAGAACAATTTGGAAATGAGGGATTACACAGAATCAATACCTCGGGCATATTTGAAGAGGACCAGAAAGATCCCGCAAAGATATGTAAAATGCTGGAAGATCAACTCAGATTAAGAGTGAATTTTAGAATTCACCGCCTAGAATTGATGTCCTATAAGCAACAGCCGCAGGAATCAATGAACCATTTGGTCAATGGATGCCGGAGTAAGGGCAACGAATGTGACTTCTCAGAAACCGAGCTATCGGACCAAATAATGGAGTTAATGATTGTATCAACACCCATTGAAGCATTTCAGAAAGACCTCTTGGGTGGGGGAGGAATGAAAGGTCACAGCATTGATGCACTCCTGGAAGATGACAGAAAAAACGAAGCCATTATAGCTGAACGACAGCACCTGCAAGTACTAGGTGCAGCCAACAGTATCAGCAGAAGAACCAGGTTGAGTAGAGCAAGCAAGCTGTGTGGTAAGTGTGGTCTGTCCCACTCATTGCGAAATTGCTTTGCATTTCTTGACCTGTGCAAGGCATGCTGTACAAAAAGACACTGGGCCTGCCTATGCAGGAATTCTGGCTCCAAAGACGCAGGCAGAAGTCAAGGTTGGACACAGACAAACAGAAAACGGGGCAACAGCAGCAAAGAAGGTGCCAGCGACCTGTGTAAATGCAAGCTGATACACAAGGTCCAGAGCGAAACAGAGTTGAGACAAGACCTAGACAGAAGCAGTTCTCAGACTGAAGACGAGCAGGCATTCCACATTGTGAACCTGACACATCACGTTGATGAAGTCCAACAACTGGAAGCTTTCGCCACGATTAAATCATGTGGTCAAAGAAAGCTGGCACGCAGACACTCAAGGTCAAGATTGCCACTGGAGCTAGTGCAAATATCCTACCAGTCTGAATCCCAAGAAGATATGTACCAGAGTCGCTGAAAATCAATGATACAACCGACAACTGCCAAGTTATCTGCATACAATGGGCCACCCATGCCTTGCAGTGACATTCTAACAATGCAATGCAGATATGGCAAGTTGGCGTGGAAACCACAAACATTCTACCTAGTAGACACGAGCGAACCAGCAGTGGCAGGACTACCAGCGTGTAAGGACCTCGCCATCATAACTATCCACGAGAGCATTACCAAGGGGAAATCTCCAAGGACCGGAACCCCCTCGCAGACTCTGACCAACAGAAAATGGTATAGTCTGGAAACCCGGCAAAAGCACAACTATGCCGTGCCTTCATTTTTGCTTTCTAGGGAACCACCAGCACCACAATGAGTCAGAACAGACAGGTATCTTCATGAGACCAAGTACTCTTCCCCCAACAAGTCCTCAATTTGGAGCCCCAAGCCTTCAGACACGGAGGATGAGGAGAGGTGAAGGACGCACAATGCACTGAAGAGGCAGAGTAGAAATGAGTTGATGCATTATCTGTTGGATCCTTGAGATGAGGTGCCGGAACTTTCCAAGAACAACAAGGCCCCAAAAGTGGTCATTTTGAGAAAAGCAACAGAGTACGTTAGCAGGCTGAAAGCAGAGCAACAGAAACCGAATGCAGAAGGGGTGAAATTTCAGAAAGAACAGCAACAGAAGAGACGCAAATTTCCCGAGCAAGAGTTGTCAAACCACCGAGACAATGTATGGACTTTTGAGCCGCTATACTTGAAAAGTTCATAATCTCTATACCTATGTAAATAATTTTGATATATAATTTTATATGTTTCTTACTTTTAGCATACAAGACTTTTCTTTGGAAAGAAGGGGATGTTGTGTGATTGTCTAACACTAATGTACCTTTAAGATCTTAGTATGCTAATGAGCTGAGTACCAGGGTGCAGTCATGTGACTACATGCCAGTCTCACTATCTGTAACACCAAGAGACAAGTCCTGTAAATAAATAGTTCTGCACTGTATAATAGTTTAGCTGTTTAATAAACCTGTTTGAGATCTTCAATCAACTGAACTCCACGCATCTCATTTATGTTAATTCAGACAACATAAAAAGCTTCTCACTACAGGAGTTGATCAGCATTGTTGGAGAAATTGCCATTCAGCAGTGGCCAGCAAAAGGCCATTTGTCCTCTATACAACAAAAACCTCAATTTTTGTCAGCAGGTTTACTAACATGCTGGGAATGAGCCCAAGATAATGGAAAGGTGCAGGTTTGGAGGAGGTTAATTTGGAGCGTGAGGGGGATAGAGAGACTGACACTGCTGATCTCAATGATTTTTTAAAAAATCAACAGATGGTAGGGGGCAGCGGGGTGGGGGAGTTGTCCAGGTGGCTCAAGGAAGCTGAAGACAGCAGACTTGTTGATGGAATATCTTGGCTAAACCAAAATTTAGGCCTGGAGGGAAAGAAAGTGGAAGAAAGGCTCAGCATTGCGTTGAGCGCGGAATTTGTTGAGGTGGAGGTGTAGGATGGATGAAGCTAAGGAAACGTCGTTCAGGATCCGAGATTGGAAGATCAAAGGGCATAGTGAAAATGTGCCTAGGCATATGATGGGAAGGTTGGAAGAAAGTGAAGAAAGAATCAGGAGATAGGCTAGCATTCACAACTTGTTGAAGGCCATGTTACTGCCTGAAAGAAAGGAAAATGTTTTTGTTAAAAGTTCCCAATGAGACAAAGGATGATGTGGCATTGAGGACCGGGCCAGTTTTGAAATACAGTGAGTCACCACTGCTTGTGGAGAGGGTGGATTTAACAAAGCAGCGAGAGCCATGTTTGAAAGAATGTTGAATATCACCGAGATATCCGTGATCATGGGTTGATTTGAAACAGGGTAAAAATTTTAGCTGGACGTCCTGTGGAGTGAGTTTGAGCTGGAGGCAGGTCCTGAGAAAATAGCTGTGCCTATAAAAGTGAATCTTGGCAAATAATAGGCCCCACATGATCACCCACCCACCCCCTTCCCCTTGAGTGCTTCCAGCATTGTCAGACATTGTTTTACTAATTTATTAAGGGAAAATGTTAGTTATATTGGCATCATATCTGGAGAATGTGCAGAATAATATATGCCGAAATTTCAAGGAGCTTCAACATTGGGAGTAACTTAATCCTGTTTGCTGGTTTTTTTTTTTTAGAGATACAGCACTGAAACAGGCCCTTCGGCCCACCGAGTCTGTGCCGACCATCGACCACCCATTTATACTAATCCTACACTAATCCCATATTCCTACAACATCCCCACCTATCCCTATATTCCCCTACCACCTACCTCTACTAGGGGCAATTTATAATGGCCAATTTACGTAACAACTGCAAGTCTTTGGTGGTGGGAGGAAACCCGAGCACCCGGCGAAAACCCACGCAGACACAGGGAGAACTTGCAAACTCCACACAGGCAGTACCCAGAATTGAACCCGGGTCGCTGGAACTGTGAGGCTGCGGTGCTAACCACTGCGCCGCCGTGCTGCCCATTCTGAATTGAGGCATGTATCAATGTTCGTAAAGTCAGATTGTAGGTAGACCCTGCTTTCACGTTTGAAAGTATGTCTGCACGGCATCCAAGAATGCCTCCATCTGACAATTCAGGGCATAACTGGTTACTTTGTAGTGTTGTAAATGTTAAATCTGTTTGATCATATTGTTCAGCTGAAATCATTGAGAATGGTTGTCTTATTGTCTCTAGATTTGTTCAGGGCCCGAGAAGAGTTCTATTGATAAAATTATTGATTCGGGACCTCAGCTGGCTGGAATATTGGAACATAATGTGGTTCTCAGTGAGTATATTCTTTAAGAATGACATTGCAGTGAAACCTGTTTTGCTGAACCCTGAAACTCAAATTTTACCAATGGTCCAGTCATCTGCGTCCTGGGCAAAACTGTGGCAGGTAGATTTCAACACAGGTAAGTGTGAGGTCATCCGTTTTGGACCAAAAAAAGGGATGGATCTGAGTTTTTTTTTAAAATGGTGCATAGCTAGAATCAGTGGTGGCCCAAAGAGATTTAGGGGTCCATGTACACAGATCACTAAAATATAGTGGTCAACGACAAAACTGGAATTTGTGTTGTGTGAGTCATTACTTAATGGCAGCAGAAAATTCCTACAGAGACCATCCTCATAGACAGCAGTTCAGTGCACCTTGCAGATGAAACCATTCAGGAGTATCATTGCACACTTCTTTTCCTCCTCCCACTCCGGCACATTGGTGCCCCTACTACCTGCAAAACAGTATGTTCTGTGAAACTCCCAAGAAAGGATGCAAGTAATCAGCTGTTGTCATCAATCTTTTTATGGAATTCTCATATGTAGGGGGAAACTCAATGTAAAAGAATGCCATTTACTGTGGAGATTTGCAACAGTGTTCTTTTGAGCCATCCTCATCACAATTTTGAAAGGAGTTGTGGGCCAATATCCAAGCTGACAAATCACTACCAGCAAGGTTCAGGCTGTCAACTCTTGTCTGGCTGATACAGTATTCAGCAGTACACTTGCCTTTGCCCAGTTATTCAAACAGTTGTCAAGAGTTACACCAGGTGGAACAGTGTGATGTTAGTAAGTGGCTATACTTAAAGAAGATCCGGGACACTCAACTACTTTCCAACAAAGGCATCATGGCTGCAGGCCAGGATCAAGCTAAGGTTGATGCAAAATACCCAGAGGGTGAAAATTCTGAAAGATCTTTTCAATACTTTGAACAGTGTGAAAGTTATTTTAGTGAATGTTACAAAGTATTAACAGCTCAGAAACAGGCCATGCTGCCCGCAAGGTCCATGCCGGTGTTTATGTTCCATACAAACCACCTCCCATCCACCCCTCTTCTAACCCTGTCAACATATCCTATACCTTTCTCCCTTGTATGTGTATCTAGCTTCAACTTAAATATATTTTATTTATTTTAAAAATTAAATATATCTGCGCTCTTTGCCTCAACCACTTCCTGTAGCAGCGCGACCCACTTTCTGGGCAAAGAATTTTCTCCTGAATTCCCTAATGGGTTTATTAGTAACTATCTTCCATTTATGAGCCCTAGTTTTGGTCTTGCCTGCAAGTTGAAACATCTGTCTATCCATTTCTGTCATAATTTTGAAGACTTCTATCAGGTCGCCCCTTTGTCTTTTTTCTAGAGAGAAGGCGGCCAGCCTGTTCAGTCTTTCCTGATAGTTGTAACCTTTCAGTTCTGGTACCATCATCGTGAAAGTAGTAAATGTAACCACTCTATTCAAGAATGGTGGGGGGGTGCGGGGGAGGCAGAGAACGGTAACTATAGGCCAGTTAACTTGACGTCTGTCATGGGGAAGGTGTTGGAACCAAACATTAAGGATACTATAGCTGTGCACTTAGAAAAACTCAAGGTAATTGGGAATAGTCAGCATGGCTTTGTGAAAGGGAAAACATGTTTAACCTATTTATTGGAGTTCTTTAGAGTAACATGAGCCGTGGATAAAGGGAGCCCGTTGACGTACTGTACTTGGATTTCCAGAAGGCATTTGACAAGGTGCCAAATAAAAGGTTATTGTGCAAAGTAGGAGCTTCTGGTGTAGAGGGTAACATATTAACATGGATAGATGATTGGCTGGCAGAAAACAGAATATGCATAAATAGATCCTTTTCTGATTGGAAGGATGTGACAAGTGGAATCCTGCAGGAGTTTGTGCAGGGGCCCTCAACTTTTTACAATTTGTATCAATGACTTAGATGAGGGGAGCGAAGGCATTCTAGCTAAGTTTGCAGATGACACAAAGATAGGTAGGAAAGTATGTTGTGATGCGGACATGAGATTGCAGATATAGATAGGTTGAGCGAGTGGGCAAAAATCTGGCAGATGGAGTATAATATGGGAAAATGTGAAGTTATTCACTTTGGCAGGAAGAATAAAAAAGCAGTGTATTACTTAAACGGAGAACGACTGCAGAATTCCGGGGTGCAGAGGGATCTAGGTGTTCCAGTGCATGAGTCACAAAGTTAGTATGCAGGTGCAGCAAGTATTAAAGAAGGCTATTGGAATTCTTTATTACGAGAGGAATTGAAAATAAAAGTAAGGATGTTATGCTTCAGTTATACAGGGCATTGGTGAGACCACATTTTGAATACTGTGTGCAGTTTTGGTCTCCTTATTTCAGGAAGGATGTTAGTGTTATGGAGGCGGTTCAGATGAGGTTTACTAGATTGATACCTGGAATGAGGGGCTTGTTTTCACTGGAGTTTAGAAGAGTGAGGGGAGACCTGATTGAAGTATATAAGATCCTGGACAGTCTTGACAAGGTGGATGTGGAAAGGATGTTTTCTCTTGTGGGTGAGTCCAGAATTAGGGGGCACTGTTTTAAAATTAGGGGTCGCCCCTTTAGGACAGAGATGAGGAGAACTTTCTTCTCAGGTGGTTGTGCGACTTTGGAACTCTGCCTCAGAAGGTGGTGGAGGCGGGGTCATTGAATATTTTTAAGGCGGAGGTAGATAGATTTTTGTTAGACAAGGGAATCAAAGGTTATCTGGGTAGATGTGAGTATGGTATTTGAGGCACAAACAGATCAGCCATGATCTTATTGAATGGTGGATTAGGCTCAAGGGGCCAAATTGCCTAATTGTGCAGTGGTTAGCACCGCAGTGTCTCAGCTCCAGCGACCCGGGTTCAGTTCTGGGTACTGCCTGTGTGGAGTTTGCAAGTTCTCCCCGTGTCTGCGTGGGTTTCCGCCGGGTGCTCCGGTTTCCTCCCACAGCCAAAGACTTGCAGGTTGATAGGTAAATTGGCCATTGTAAATTGGCCATTGTAAATTGCCCCAAGTGTAGGTGGGTGGTAGGAGAATGGTGGGGATGTGGTAGAGAATATGGGGCTAATGTAGGATTAGTATAAATGGGTGGTTGTTGGTCGGCACAGACTCGGTGGGCCGAAGGGCCTGTTTCAGTGCTGTATCTATAAATAAATAAAAATAAATAATGCATATGCTCGTATGTAATCATTTTGCACCTTCTCCAGTGCCTTACTTACATCCTTTTTATAACATGGAGGTCAGAAATGTGCACTGTACTCCAAGTGTGGTCTAACTAGGGGTTCGATACAAGTTTAACATAACTTCCCTGCTTCTCAGTTGTTTTGCTTGTCAAGGAGCAGCAAGACTTGACAGCATCTAAGCAGGCCCCATCATTTTGCATGCTACCTAGCTCCTCTTCTGTTCCTGATGTTGCAACCGAGGAGGGAGGAGTGCACTGTTTTTCTTGTTCCACTTCTCCACAGGTCACAACATATATTTAAATTCTTTGCCAGTTACCGATATGACCAATCATGGACTTTATTTTTATCTCAGAATAAAATACACCAACCAGGTTTCTTTAAAAAACAAAAAAATTATCAGTTTATTATAAAACAGGTCTTAACCAGTAATGATGCAAAGCATTAACACAGAGATTGAAATATAAATGTTCCCTTTTTACCTTAGCCCCACGCGCGCACACAGACACTGGTGAACCGAAAAAATAGAGATTTACTCTTTAGAGCTCCATAACAAAAATAGAGACAAAGAATACTTTGTCCAAATACTTGCTAATTCTTGAAGAGAAAAGAGATGTGAAAAGATGTCTTTTATTTTGGCGTCCCAAATAAACGTAGACTGCTATCGCTGCGATCTTCCTCGAACAGTTCTTGTCAGGTGATGATGAAGATCACTTTGGGCAGGCTTTCCAGGAAAAATTCAGCAACAGTTTCAGTCTGTTTCTTATACTTCTCAAAGAAATGGAAAACTGGCAGGCTTTTCAAAGAGCTGGAATAGGCTGAGGTGGGGTTTGCTCCCTTGGTAAGGTTTCTCCAACCGCTTTTCAAACCATTGTCCATATCCCAACTGCCCATCCAAAGCGAAAGCAAAAACATCTCAAGAGTCAACCCCTATAAATCTTGACCTGTCACTTCTTGGTAAACATCTTTCCCCGAGTCACAGAAAAAAGCCCTACTGGGTATTTATCTGAAAACGGGTGCCTTCCAGTAACTTGTTTACAAGCTCAGTCCAAAAGACCTTCTGATGACCTTTTTTTTTAAAAAAAAACCTTGAAGTTCCAGCATCTATGGAATCTTTTTTCAGTTTTAAAACATAAATCATCATTTTTTTTAAAAAAAAGGAAGTACTCTTCACACTGTTAATCTGATTTGAGTTTTGTTGGCTTGCAGTATGGACCAGATGCAGAGGAATGTGCTCTAACCCAAATTTTTTTCTCTGCCCCTTGTATCATCTCTGATTTAGATTGCCAGTTTGTGTAGGATTGTGGGTTAATTTGCACCATGAACATCCATTATGTACTGGGGTGAATTTCATTAAAGCCTGGCTCGGGTATAAAATTAAAACCCAACCCGGTCCCAAGTCCTTTAATTTTTTTAAATGCCCGACCCAACCCCAACACATAGTCGAGTTTGGTCGGGTAGCCAGGCTTTACTGTGGAGTGTGGAGTCTGGACTCCACGTTTTCTGCCTAGACATCCTGAATGTTTATTTGAAGATTACTTCCCGGAGCAAGGCAGCACTGTCCACGTCCAGCCCGACCTGAACCCAAATGCTAGACCCGACCCGGCACATGTCATCGAGTCTGGTCAGGTTCAGGTTGGGTAGCCACACTTTAAATCTCATTGCACATAGTACCCTTGCATTTAGCTGGCATTGCGAGGAAACCTTTTCCTACCAGTGCAAACCTTGCCTTTTAACTTCCTGAATCTTTTTTTTTGTTTAACTAGGTTGATGGGAGAGCTACCTCTTGGCTTTAGGAATCCTACGAGAAGTGAATTTGGCTTTTTCAGATAAATTACGTAGTTACAGCTCAAAAACAAGTCATTCGGCCCAACAAGACAATGTTTATGCTCCACATGAGCTTCTTCCCACCCTACTTCATCTAACCCCATCATCATATCCTTCTATTCCTTTCTCCGTCATACACTTCTACCACAGGCATGATGAGTCGAATGGCCTCTTTGTGTGCTGTAAATTTTCTACATTTCTTTTTTATCTTCATAGTGACCATATGCTCATGGAGCAAACATATCTCTCTCGGCATTGATTGGTATTAAATTGACCCACTTATCGTAGTCAGAGGATAAGCAATGGAGATGGAAAATTGTTGTGCTGGTGCAGAAAGGAGTGCTCTTCTGAGATTGCAGTGAAGGCAGATTGTTGGGGAAGAGTAGAGGGTGCTTTACTGTATGTCTAATCAAGCTATACCTAATCTGAGATGCTGTTTTTTAAATCAAAAATTTGCCGAATAAGTTGTAATCAGTGAGTGATTTTCTTTCACGTGTATTGGCAAAACTTATATTTTCCATACCGAATGAATTAATATGTTCTGTTTGTACTTAATTGATTGGTTTGTCTCGTGTTGCAGGTTTGTATAACAAAGGCTTCATTTATCTTGATGTACCAATATCTGATGACAGTTGCATAGCAGGTAAGCATGTTCTTTGAAGTGAGATTTAATATTCCTAATATGAGTGTTGCTGAAAGAAGAGACATGCTGTCGAAGCTTTTTGTCTTGCATTCGTCAGAACCAACACAAGAATGCCAAATTTCAAAGGGAGCAACAATTTATATTGCATGAGAAAAGGGTGCTGAGTGGTTGGCAAATTGACTCTGGTCAAGGCCTCTGGTCAAGTGGGCGGCGCAGTGGTTAGCACCGCAGCCTCACAGCTCCAGCGACCTGGGTTCAATTCTGGGTACTGCCTGTGTGGAGTTTGCATATTCTCCCTGTGTCTGCGTGGGTTTCCTCCGGGTGCTCCGGTTTCCTCCCACATGCCAAAGACTTGCAGGTTGATAGGGTAATTGGCCATTATAAATTGTCCCTAGTATAGGTAGGTGGTAGGGAAATATAGGAACAGGTGGGGATGTTGTAGGAATATGGGATTAGTGTAGGATTAGTATAAATGGGTGGTTGATGGTCGGCACAGACCTGGTGGGCCGAAGGGCCTGTTTCAGTGCTGTATCTCTATTAAAAAAAAAAGTCGTTGCCATGGAGAATGCACCAGGAACTATTGTCCCCCCCCACGCTTCTGTTTAATTCAAAAAAGGCAAAAAGCCTGAACATGTTCCCTTTGCTTGAAGAGGACAGTCCCTGTGTATGAATATATGTAGCTTCTAGCAAGCATAAGTGAGCCACATTGCGAGCCCAACTGATAATCTTGAATTGGTTGTTAGTGTAATTCTTCGTACACTCTGAATTGTTCAGCAAGTGCTGTCCAGCATCTAATGTTAGACATTATGTTCTGAGTTTTGCTAGTACGGGCTGGTTGAGTACAGTTAGAAACATAGAAAATAGGAGCAGGAGTAGGCCATTCAGCCCTTCGGGCCTGCTCAGCCATTCAAAAAAAGATCATGGCTGATCGTCTAATTCGGTACCCAATTCCCACTTTCTCCCCATATCCCTTAATCCCTTTGGCATTAAGAAATATCTCTATCTCCTATATACTTAATGACTTGGCCTCCACTGCCTTCTGCGGTAGAGAATTCCACAGGTTCACCACCCTCTGAGTGAAGAAATTTCTCCTCATCTCGGTTCTAAATGGCATACTCCGTATCCTGAGACTCTGAACCCCTGGTTCTGGACTCTCCAGCCATCAGGAACATCCTCCCTGCATCTAGCCGGTCTAGTCCTGTTAGAATTTTATAGGTTTCTATGAGATCCCCTCTCATTCTTCTAAACTCTAGTGAATGTAGGCCTAGTCGACCCAATCTCTCCTCATACATCAATCCTGCCATCCCAGGAATCAGCCTAGTAAATCTTCTTTGCACTCCCTCCAAGGCAAGAACATTCTTCCTAAGATAAGGAGACCAAAACTGCACACAATACTCCAGATGTAGTCTTACCAAGACCCTGTATAACTGCAGTAAGATAGTACTCTGCCTATTGCGAGCACCTGAAGGGATGTGCTGTTTGATGCAATCCACCAGTCGTTGGGACATATAGCCTACGTACCTGGCATTGCACTGACACGGAAATTCATATGCCACGTTATTTGTGTGGTAGGCAGAATGTCTTTTTGGCTTGACGGCAGCATCCTATTAGTGGAAAATACCACTTGTGTTGCTCCTGCATAGTAGCAGCGTGAAACGGCTAGCTTCACCTGTTGCTCAAAGTTGTGAGATACCTTACCCTGCTAGGGTAATTTGAGGTAGACTGGGCACTTTTCAGGTCTGAAAGTGGTGGCCTTGAGCCCATTTGTGAGTATGCAGGATACACAGCGAGCAATGATCCTGATCGGGGTAGCCATTATCCCATGGGATAGCTTTGATGCAGATGCACCCCATTTCGGGGTCAAGCTTGCATGGTGAGCAAATGGCTCGGGCCCTTGTTACAAATTGCCAATAAGGTAAATCGTGTAGCGTGTGGAACTGTAGGAAGCTACATATAGTCATACACAGGGACCTGTCCTCTTCAGGCTAAAGGAACATGTCCTGGCTTTGCACCTTCTTGAATTAAACAAGAGCATGGGGGGGACAATAGTTCACTGGTGCATTTTCCATGGTAATGCCTCGACCAATTAGAGTCAAATTGCCAACCAATCAGCACCCTTTTATCATACAGTATAAATTGCTGTTTCCTTTGAAATTTTGCATTCTTGCGTCTGTCCTGATGAGTGCAAGACGAAAAGTTTTGACAGCATGTCTCTTCTTTCAGCAATACTCTGGTTCTGTACTACCAAGCAACTATTGAATCCTAAAATGATTAACTGTAGAATTTATGATCTGAGTGGATATGTGAATTAACTAATCCCTTTTAACAGTGGTATTAATTAAATCGGATTGTTTTCTTTTAAAGCAGGGAAGGTTAAAGGGAATTTTGATAGAGATGTTCAAAATCTTAAAGTTTTGATAAAGGACAGTTGTTTCCAGTGGCAAAAGGGTCAGTAACCAGAGGACACAGGTCAAAGGTAATTGGCAAACGAGCCAGAAGCGGCATGAGAAAAAAAATGTTTAGGCAGTGTTACAACTGAGACAGGAGGAGTGCAGTGTCTTCCTCTAGTTCCACACAACATATATTTAAATGTTTACCCAGTTACCGATATTCTATTTTTATTTCAGAATAAAATTCAACAACCAGGTTTCTTTAATAAACAACAAAATTATTAATTTATTATAAAATGAGACTTATTCAGTAAAGAGGCATATCATTAACACACAAATTGAAGTATTAAAGTTCCCCTTCTAAATTAGCCCAACACACACATCGATTAAAGAAAAAATAAAGTAGTTTTCTCTGCAGAGATCTCTTTACAAAAAAGGCAAAAAAAAACCCCACTTTGACCAAATACTTGTTAATTCTTGAAGGGAAAGAAGATATGGAATGATTTCAGTTGTGGCTTTATTCTGGCATCCCAAAGACACGTAGACAGCTGTCACTGGGATCTTTTTGGAACAGTTCTCTTCAGGCAACGTCAAGGATTAATCTGGCAGGCTTTTCAGGAGAAATGCGGCATCGAGTTTTAGCTCACACTGGATTCTCCGCTTTCTCAGAGGTGGAGAAAGGATGAACTGGTTGCTTCCCTCTTAGCAGGCTGACCCCCAACTGACTCAAAACAATCCAAAGCACAACTAACTCTTGACCACCATAAATCTTGACATGTCACTTCACTCTAAACAAAGACTTGTAGGTTGATAGGTAAATTGACCATTAGAAATTGCCCCTAGTATAGGTAGGTGGTAGGGAAAATATAGGGACAGGTGGGGATGTGGTAGGAATATAGAATTAGTGTAGGATTAGTATAAATGGGTGGTTGATGGTCGGCACAGACTCGGTGGGCCGAAGGGCCTGTTTCAGTGCTGTATCTCTAAAACTAAAAAAAAACTAAATTCTACCTAGTCACCAAGGCTCCTGATGTTTATTTAGCTGAAGATATGAGACATTCAGTAAGGGTTGTTTTTAAACAGAAAACTCAAGTCCTTCCAGTGACCTTTTTAAAAAAAAAAACCAAAGTCTAGCATCCATGGAATTTCTTCAGTCTGAAATGAATCCATTTCCCGAATCTTCAAACATGAATCCTCAAACGATTCTAAAAAATGGAAGCACTTTCGTAACAGCAACAAGTTGTGATCTGGACTTCGCTGACCGTAAAGATGGTGGGAGCAGATTCAGTAGGAATTTTCATAAAGGACTTGAAAAGGTTTGTAGGCTATGTGGCAAGAGCACGGGAGTGGGACTAGTTGGATAGCTCTTTCAAAGAGATACACAGGCATGATGAGCCAAATGCCCTCCCTCTGTGCTGTATCATTCTATGTTATCGTATGACCCAGTTTGTGGTTTTTTTTGCCTCCTCCTCCAGTAATTTCTAAAATTTATCGTACGAAACAAGCGGTTTAATATTAATTAAGATGAAATCCTCAGATTGGCATCCATTCTTTCAGAATCATCACAACAGGCAGCTTGTGTACCTATTTGGGCACACAAAAAAAATAAACTTTGTTAAGCTTATAAATTATTTAAATTTCATAAAAGGATTTGGTCAAAATGTCTTAACTTGATCTTGTGTTATCTTGGTTCATCTCTAGCACTCTTGCCTCTTGAGTTAGAAGACTGGGGTACAGGCATCACTTCCCGTAATCTTAGCTGACACTTCAGTGCAGTACTGAAGAAGTGCTGCATTGTTGGGTGGGTGGGGGCATGGGGTTCATCTTTCAGATGTACTGTTAAACTGAGGTTTAGACAGCACCTTCCAAACCTGCGACATCTACCAACTAGAAGGACCAGGGCAGCAACTGCATGGGAACACCACCACCTGCAAGTTCCCCTCCAAGCCACACACCATCCTGACTTGGAACTATATCGCCGTTCCTTCTCTGTCGCTGGGTCAAAATCCTGGAACTCCCTTCCTAACAGCACTGTGGGTGTACCTACCCCATATGGACTGCAGCGGTTCAGGAAGGCAGCTCAGCACCACCTTCTCAATGGGCAATTAGGGATGAGCAATAAATGCTGGCCTAGCCAACGACGCCCGCATCCCATGAATGAATAAAAAAAAAGGTCCTGTCTAAATGCTCGTGTGGATGTTTGAAGAAGAGCTGGACATTTCTGTTCAGTGCTGACATTTATCACTCAATGAACACCACCAAAAACAGATTGCTGATTGTGTGATTAAAAACACAAAATGCTGGAAAACACTTAGCAGGTCCAGCAGCGCCTGTAGAGAGAGGAACAGAGTTGATGTTTCAGGTTGATAGGCTGTCATCAGAACTGGAAGATGTTAGAGATTAAAGGTTTTGGTGCTAGGCAAACAGGGAATAGTAATGGGACAAGTAAAGATGGATGCAGAGGCAGTGTAAACAGTTGCAGCAGAAGGCTCCGGGGAATGCATCAGAGAAAAGAGGGGTAAATTCCAGGAATATGGACCACCCCGCTGGCCGTGTGTCGGTAGGGGCTCCCCACTCCAGGTCGAGCCATCCTGCAGATGCAACACCTGCCCTTACACCACCTCCCTTTCCACCCTCCAGGACCTCAGACACTACTTCCAGGTGAAATGGCGATTTACTTGGTGGTTCTTCCAACTTAGTATATTGCTCACAATGCAATCTTGTCCACGCTGAAGGTACTAAATGCAGATTGAGTGATTGCTTTGCTGGACACTTCCATTCAGTCTGCAAGCATGACAATGAACTTTAACAGTTTAAATTTGCCACAGAGTAAGGAGAAATGTCTTTACTTAGAAGATTGTTGAATGCTTTTCCACAGGGAGCGGTAGCGGCAGACACTAATGTATCTTTTAAGGGAAGATCAGATAAATATTTTTGGCACAGGAGATGACACAAAAAGGGAAAAGAATAACTTGTAGCTCATCAATCAGTTATTTAAAGATTATTGATCAGTCTGTTGTGAAGTTGCATTCCATGCTTTGGGGACGGAGAGGTGGTTATGAAAACCGCTGATCCTTTTGTAGTTGCTAATTTCAACTTTATTGTTTTCAGCTATCTAAGCTTTATATAAGTCCTGGAAAATTTGTCCTGAAATGTTAATATTTTCCCCCCCTTTGTTTAGTTCCACCATTAGAGGGCTTTGTGATGAACCGGGTCCAAGGTGATTACTTTGAAACGCTTCTCTACAAGATTTTTGTTTCTATCGATGAACAAACCAATGTTGCAGAGGTAGGGGGGAACAAACAAAAGAAATTTTGTTTTATGTATTTTCTTACTCAGTGCAAGCAGTCACACAACAGCTTTTTTTTTAAAACGGAAAGTTTTCATTACTGAGGGAGTGTTACACTGTCGGAGGTGCATTCTTTCAGATGTTAAACTGAGGCCTCTTCTGCTCCACAAAAGATCCCACAGCATTATTCAAAGAAGAGCAGGGAATGCTCCCAAGTGTCCTGGGGAATATTTATCCCTCATCCAACATCATTTTAAAGAAAAAAAAATTGTCTGGTCAAGATCTCATTGCTGTTTGTGGGAGCAGATTGACTGTTGCATTTCCTACATTACAACAGTGACTACACTTCAAAAGTGCTCCATTGACTGTGAACCACTTTGGGAGGTCTTGAGGTTGAAGAAGGCCCTTTACAAATGCATTTTTTCCTTGCTTTCTTTCCTGAAATTTTCATGTAATCTGACTTGTTTCTTTTGCTTATATGAACAGTTTTTTTTCTTTGAAGTCCTAGACTAGAAACTAAGTACAGCTGTGACGTTAGAAAAGAAGAAAATAGTGAAATACAGTGGAAGATTTGAAACCAGATGGTGCATTTTTGATTTTATTTTTTAAAAAAAAGTCTAGAGTACAAGAATTAAAAAGTAGCAAATTATACAAGACTTTTATTAGCCCTCTGTTGGTGTAATTTGTGCAGTTGTGAGTGCTACTTTATTGAAGGAACATTAGGGCTATAGATAATGAATAGCACAGATTAACCAGGGTAATGCCAGAGATAGGAAATTACAGTTACGACTTGAGGAGAAACTTGAGATAGTGGAACTATTTTCACTCAAACAGGCAAGTCTAAGAGGAGATTTAGTGGATTTTTTTTTAATTATAAAGGGCTAGGCAGTTGGGATTTAGGAAGTGCAATTGTAAGTGACTTGTGGGAGCATTTTCTCCTTGGGCAGACTCACTTGGAAGTGAGTTTGGAGGGGATTGGGTTGGGAGGGAATGTGCGTGGTGATGGGTACAAGGGAATGATCAGAGATGGCTTTGTCTGAAAGAGACCTTGGGAACCGAGAGGCCATGGGTGATGGCAAGATTGAGGAATGGTCATCAGTATGTGTGGGAACAACTTTTTCAAAAATTCAGGAGCCTTTTATTTTATTGATGTTTGTGTTTCCAGAACGTGTGTCTTTGAAGAATTTAATGACCTATTTATTGTTTTTCAGTTGGCGAATGTGCTGGAAATAGATTTGTCCCTTGTGAAGGTACATATGCTTTACAAATGTGTGAATTAATATTCAGATTCCCAGGCATGGTAAAGATAAGCGTATTTTGAACCTTTTAAAATTGTTTCACTTTTGGCTTGTGACGTTTTAAATTGTCATTATTTTGCTAGAACTATGACTTGAGATTTGAAAATGCTGCAAGGAGCAATAGTGTAGATGCAAAAAAGTTTGATTAACCTAATTATCTTACTTTTTATAGTTTTCACTGAATAACAGACTGTTGTGAAATTGAATTTCCAAAATATCAGTAAAAATTCCAGAATGCCATGTAATTGAAAGGAATGTCGCTTATTCAGTCAGAATCACTGGTGTCTCTATTATAAAACATTGAATACTCTGACTCATCACAAGCAATGCAATGGGAAATCTTCTGTTAATTTATTAAAAATCTTGCATCTGCATACATTTCCAATCAACATTAACCAGCATACGTTCCTGAGCCCATGTTTAAATTGAAAATTATTTGTGTGAAACTGGTCAGGCTGCAGTTATAGCAGTGGGTGACTGCAGTGCTGTAACTGGCAGAAGAATGTATTTACAGTATGACACGTTTATATAGAAATTGCCCATCATTTAGTGCACAACAGTATGGTCTGCATTTTGTAGTTGTAATGATGCTAAAACTGTCGGCGTTCACTGTCATTACTCTGTGTAACTGACAGCAACTTCAGGCATCTGCACGCGTGCAGTTAAACCTGGAAATCTGTCACCGATTCCCCGCATCTCCCTAGGGTGCATTGTTGAAGTCCTCATAGATGGAAATCACTTAGAAATTATTGAATTGATGTGGATTTCCACTTTTTATTCTATTCTCACTGCAACAACCCTTGACAAAGTTGTGCCTTGTTGAATGAGGTGTAACTGGATTTTTAATTGCGAACTAAGTCATAATTACTGCTGACTAACCTCTCTGGCCCTGAAAATCTAAATTTATATTCGTGGAATGTCAAATTTCTCCATTCCATGATAATGTCAGATTTTTAAAACATATATTTTTTTAATTCAACTTATTCCTTAATTCCATGTGTATGTCCCAATCTTTCACTTCCTGTAAAATTATAAAATGTATTTCCTGGTTTGCTGTCTGAGAATTCTTCAGTGTGATTGGCTGCTTACCCTTCTTGATGACATCACTATTGCTGAACGCCACAGGCCCCCTATGGTTGGCACCAGAATGAAATTTGTGTCGGAAAAGGTGAAATCACACCACAGAGCTTGCTAGACCTTTGTAGGCAGCTTGCTTTGAGATCGGAGTTGAGCGCTGTCACTTCATCGTTTACTGCAAAATCTAGGCCTATATGGCCCTAATGTGAGTTTTATATATATATTTGATAATTCTGTGGAAAATCTTTATTTGAGGACATAAGTTTGAAAGTGTTCATTTTGTCTCTTCAGAATGCAGTGTCAATGTACTGTCGGCTGGGTTTTGCACACAGAAAAGGACAAGTGATAAATGCAGAGCAGCTTCACCCAGCGTGGAAGAATGTTCCATCAGTCAACAGATTAAAGTAAGGGGAGGCTTTCAAATTAAATCTGTATGGATCATAGCTACAGGTTGTGAAGCTTTATTTAACTAGGAGGTTGAGAAACAAACTTTCTTTCTAAGTGTAATCTGGGTTAATTTAAGACAGAGCAATATGTTGGCTCAGTGAAGCAAAATTGTTCACTAATTTAGAAATTTATCTGTTGCACATTAAAAATGATGAATCGCAGCATTGCATCTCCGATTGCATTGACGTTTTAGGCTTGATAATGGGAACGCTCATTTTAAAGGGGCAAACTTCAGCTGCAGCACCTGTTATACCTGTAGATGGTACTGCGATTATTCTTAGCAATATTTATAGTCCTGGCATCTAATGCTAGCTGAATGCCGCCTTGTACCTGTATAGTAAAACCATTTGAGTGAAGACCATGAATCTTATTTGCCCAAATCATAAATTTTATGGGACAAAAGTTAGTCTCTTCCCCTCCACCCCAAAGTGCAGCAGCAATAAAAAATTGTTTAATATTATTCCTTTTTGTAATGGGATTCTATAACTGAGTTGTTGGACTTCTGATTTCAGGTGACTGTAGAGCTCCAGATGGAGACCTGCTATGCCAAATGCAATTTCAGGCCATCAGTTCCATCCTTTAACGTGGTTACCTTGTATAAAAGTGCCTTCTAAACTACTAAGTGATCTTAAAGAGCTGCGTAACTCCTCTAATATTATTGGATACTGTTGCAAACGTTTCAGAAATGTGCTCCCTACTCAACTGCTCACGCTTTTGCAGATGCATTAGTGTAAAAGCTGTTGTCTTCCAGAATTATTTTCCCACTCATGGAGGTCTAAGCGAGGATCCAGATTCTCTCATAAATTTGAGAGAGTTTATATTTTCCCTGAATGAAGAGAAAATGAGAAATTGAATTTCTTGAGGTAAAATAATTTGTGCCCTTTTGTGTTTCCTAAAATTGCAGCCATCACACAAAATAAACACTAAACTGTTTTTGCCATCTTCAAACCGCTTTGTGCACACAGTGCCTATCAAAGAATTTGTAACACTGAAATAGGCCTTTTGGACTAACCTGTCTGTGCCGGTGTTTATGATGCACACGAGCCTCCTCTGTTTACTCCATCATCATATTCCATTGACATATCCTCCTTTTCTCCCGCATGTACTTATCTAACTTTCCATGAAATGCATTATGCTATTTACCTCAACCTATGTGGTAGTGAGTCCACATTCTCACTACACTTTTGAGTAAAAGAAGTTTTTTTTTCCTGAATTATCTATTGGATTTATTAGTGGCTATCTTGCATTTATGGCTCCTAGTTCTGATCTTCCCCACGAGTGGAAACATCTCTACGTCTACCTTATTGAATCACTTCATAATTTTAAAGACCTCTATCGGGTTACTCCTCAGTCTTTTCGAGAGAAAGGAGCCCCAGCCTGTTCAGTTTTTCCTGTTAATTGTAAACCTCATCACTAAAGAGCTGTACTAGCATATTGCAGAGCTCATGGTTATTCTTTCAATTATACAAGCTGCAACATCATTATCGTTGAAAACGGCTACCACATAATCGCGCACACAAAGTGAATCAGACCTAGGAACTTAGTTTCTGAAATGAAAGCTATAGTCCAGAAACACATCAATGAGATACAGATACATTAGTCTTTCTTTGCCTGTTGGGGTGAAGGATATTTCGCATCAAATCTCATTTTTATTGCCCTCATGGGGATGTGTTTGCCTATTTTTAAAAAATCTCTTGTGACTTAATATTTGAAGTTTGTTCTGATGAAATTTTTTGCTTGCACGAATATGGATTTGACAAAGGAAAAGCTGGTAAGTGCTGTTTTCACAAGTTCTGTTAACAGATCAGAAACTCTTTATTTTGCATCTTAATGGAATTTCTAAAGCTGCTGAAACTGTTAACCACTTGGAACAGTGCTGTGTGTGTATAATATATATAACGTATATTTTATTAATGTAAAATTAAATTCAAGATTATGGAACTTTGAGGTTTTATATCAGATCAAATCCTGCTTAATAGCATGTCTGTCTAGAAAATCTTTTTGCTGGAACACAAAATTTGATTAATCAGTTCTGTTACTACTGGAGAAACTAAAAATGATATTTTGTATCAGCCAGTGTCTTTCAAATGTGTCTTAAAGTATTGCTGTGGGAACCCAGTTCACAGTGCTTTTGATATGTTTTGACCATCGATAAATAATCCTTTTTTTTAATGCTGTCTATGGTGTCTGGCCTTTCTTCCTCTTCTCTTCCAATTCTGTTTTTCTCAGCTTTGCCTATAAATTTCAAAATACATTTTGCATCCAATGTGCTAATCTCTACAGACATTTGTTAGAATATTTATAGTGTCTGTATTTTACCTCTTGGTCATATGTTTGGTGCATACAGTGCAGAACATATGAATATCTTGTTTTTATTTGAAATGTTTCAAACCATGCTCAGCACTTACTGTCACTGGAAATAAGGTGCAAAAAAAGGAGGTTAAATTTGAGACCATCAGGATTTATTGTTGACTTTTAACTGCCTTCCGCAATGGTCTAGCAAGTTATATCAGTTATATCAAACCACTACAAAGAAGTCAAAACTGTGGGTGTACCTACGCCACATGGACTGTAGCAGTTCAAGAAGGCGCCTGACCGCCACCTTCTCAAGGGCAGTTTGGGATGGGCAATAAATGCTGGCCTGATAGCAACGCACGCATCCCATGAGCAATTATACAAAAAAGAAAATCAGTTACTGCAGTAAACCTCTAAGATACTTGGCATAGTTTCTATCACTTATTTTCTTCAATGAAATAAGCGTTCTTTAAAGTTGAGCACTTAAATTCCAAGTGTGCAACTTTATAGTTGTAGAACTGCACACAAAGCTGCACTAACACCAATGGTGCTTTGTTGCTTTCTACAGGTGTGCAATGGATCCACAGAAAATGTTGCTGTCATGGGATGGGACTGAAAATCGGAGTCCTGTGCATGATATAACAACAGAGATGGATACAGCTAGTCAAGATGATGTAGGTTAGTGCGTGACTCTTCAATTAGTTTTATCATGTAATGTACAATGTGTGGCACTGAACAATGTTTATACATTTAGGCAACTTATTTGACTGTCAAAAAAGTATATGGTGATCTTAAAAAAAATACAGTGACTCCTGACAACACAGAACGAGGTCTGAAGTGAGCTGCTGTGGGGGGGTGGCAGTTCGAAGCAGTGAGCGAGTGGCCGGAGAACGGGGTGGGTGGGTGGGGCGGCGGGTGGGGGAGAATGGGGAGCGAGTGTTGAGTGGTGAGGCCAGATCCATTAGCTTAGGGAAGGCAGAGGGGGAGCCAGCGACGAGAAGGCGGGCACAGGAGGGAGCGGCAAAATAGAAGTGCAATGGCAGGGGGAGCAGGGGACTGTTGGGGTGGGATGGAGGCGGTGATGGTAGCCATTGAGGGAATTTTCAGGGTTGAATTTGTTTTTTGTGATAAATTGAGCAGTGCCATCATTAATCTTGGCATTTGTCTGAAACTTCGCAGACAGTGACGTTTCAGTGAAGAGGCTGCATTTGCGCATGTGCCAGTACTGTGCCACCTAGTGGTTGCATTGTCTTCAAATGCAGCCTAACAAATATTGCAAATGAAAGCAGAGGAAATTTGTACTGTAACGACATAGTCCTACCTACACCACATGGACTGCAGTGATTCAAGAAGACAGCTCATCACCACTTTCTTGAGGGCACTTAGGGATGAGCAATAAATTCTGGCCTTGCTAGTGATGCTCATCCTGCGAACGAATGAAAACAAAAGTGTTTTTCTAATCATTTGGGTTTTCAAACCGTCAAACACTTTACCTTAAAGTGAAGAACAAAAAGTATCTGAAAGATGCTTTGTGAAGTACTACAGCTGGGAATTTCTGGGTAGGGTAACATAGTGGTTATGTTAGTAGTAACAGAGAAGCCTGGACTAATGATTTCGAGACATGAGTTCACATTCCACCATGGCAGCTGCAGAGAATTTCAATTCAGTTAATTAAGTAAATCTGGAATAAAAAGCTAGTACTAGTAATGGTCACTATGTAACTACTGGATTATGTGAACATATGAACATCTGCATTAGGAGCAGGAGTAGGTCACTCGGCCCTTCGAGCCTGCTCTGTCATTCAATAAGTTCATGGCTGAACTGATTACTCCACATTTCCACCTACCCCTGATAACCTTCCACTCCCTTGCTTATCAAGAATCTATCTATCTCGGCCTTAAAAATATTCTAAGACTTTGCTTCCACCACCTTTTGTGGAAAAGAATTCCAAAGACTCAAGACCCTCAGAGAAAAAATTTCTCCTCCTCTCTGTCTTAAATGGGCGACCCCTTATTTTTAAACAGTGACTCCCTAGTTCTAGATTCTTCCACAAGGGGAAACATCCTTTCCACATCCACCCTGTCAAGACCTGTCGGGATCTTCTATGTTTCAATCAAGTGGCCTCTTACTCTTCTGAATTCCAGTGGATACAAGCCTAGCCTGTCCAATGTTTCCTCGTAAGACAGCCCACCCATTCCAGGTATTAGTCTAGTAAACCTTCTCTGTACTGCCTCCAACGCATTTACATCCTTCCTTAAGTAAGGTGTCTAGTACTCCAGATGTGGTCTCACCAATGCCCTGTATAGCTGAAGCATAACCTCCCTACTTTTGTATTCAATTCCCCTCGCGATAAACGATAACATTCTATTAGCTTTCTTAATTACGTGCTGTACCTGCATGCTAACCTTTTGCGATTCATGCACTAGGACACCCAGATCCCTCTGCATCTCAGAGCTCTGCAATCACTCACCATTTAGATAATATGCTTCTTTGTTATTCCTGTCAAAGTGGACAATTTCACACTTTCCCACATTATACTCCATTTGCCAGGTCTTTGCCCACTCACTTAACCTATCTATATTCCTTTGTAGCCTCCTTGTGTCCTCTTCACAAGTTACTTTCCTACCTATCTTTGTGTCGTCAGCAAATTTAGCAACCATACCTTTGGTCCCTTCATCTAAGTCATTTATATAAATTGTAATAAGTTGAGGCCCCAGCACAGATCCCTGTGGCACACCACTCATTACATCTTGCCAACCAGCAAATGACCCATTTATGCCTACTCTCTGTTTCCTGTTAGCTAGCCAATCTTCTGTCCATGCCAATATGTTAGCCCCTACACCAATAACTTTTGAGGTGGCAACTTATCAAATGCCTTCTGGAAATCTTAAGTACAATACATCCACTGGTTCCCCTTTATCCACAGCACACTCCCTCAAAGAACTCCAATAAATTGGTTAAACATGATTTCCCTTTCACAAAACCATATTGACTCTGCCTGATTACCTTGAATTTTTCTAAGTGCCCTGCGATAACATCTTTAATAACTTCTAACATTTTCCCTAAGACAGATATTAAGCTAACTGGCCTGTAGTTTCCTTCTTTCTGTCCCCCTCCCTTTTTGAATAAAGGAGTTACATTTGTTATTTCCAATCTAACAGAACCTTCCCCAAATCTAGGGAATTTTTGGAAAATTAAAACTAACTCATCAACTATCTCACTTGCCACTTCTTTTAACAAACTAGGATGAAGTCCATCAGGACCCGGGGACTTGTCAGCCTACAGCGCCAACAATTTGTTCAGTGCCATTTCCCTGGTGATTGTAATTTTCTTGAGTTCCTCCCTCTCTTCCATTTCCTGACTTGGAGCTAATACTGGGATGTTACTTGTATCCTCAATAGTGAAAACTGATGCAAAATATCTGTTCAATTCATCTGCCATCTCCTTATTATCCATTATTAATTCCCCAGACTCACATTCTATAGGACCAACCCTCACTTTGTTAACTCATTTCTTTTTTAAATATCTATAGACGCTCTTCCTATCTGTCTTTATATTTCTAGCTAGCTTTCTCCCGCACTCTAATTTTACCTTCCCTATCAATCTTTTAGTCATTCTTTGCTGTTTTTTATATTCTGTCCAATTTTCTGACCTGCCTCCCATCTTTGTGCAATTATAGGCTTTTTCTTTACGTTTCTTGCTATCTTTAACTGTTTTAGTTAACCATGGATGGTGGGTCCCACCCTTGGAATTTTGCTTTCTAGTTGAAATGTATTCTGAAATATTTCCTTAAATGTCTGCCACTGCATCTCTATTGACCTATCACTTAAACTGATTTGCCAGTTCACTTTCATGCCCTCATAATTGCCCTTA